>NW_018244915.1:0-4504 GCF_001263595.1 Phalaenopsis equestris | reverse complement strand
ATATGATATATATATATATATAAGAATTCTTCCGCAAGTAAATTCAATAAGGATTCAATCCTCTTATTAACTGGAAGAAATAGGAGATAACGATATTTTTATCACAGCTATAAAATATTAGATATTATCTTGCATACAACACTCTTGAAAACATCACTAAGAATATGTACATCCGTGATGGTAATTGAACATTACTAATATTTGAGAAACACGAAGATATAAAAAAGAATTACGATGTATTGATGTTCTAAAATAAAACATAAAAAGTTTAGCTATAAAATAGGGGCCAAGAATGGGTCAGAGCATTCGGAAGATATCAGTAAGGATTTGGAGATGTAAAACTGGGCACTCACAATTAACAGTGAGGCCTGTTTGGATCAATATGGCAGATTACTCGCTAAAACAAATGTACTGGCACATGTCTTCAGAAAACATAATTAACGGTCATCGATAGTGATCGGTAAGTGTTGTGTCTAATTATTCAAATTGAATCTTTCAATTAAAATAGTCATTATAGTTGTAAATTGCTACCTTTACTAATAGAAAAAGAAAAGTGGTGTGATATTAATTAAAGATTTATATGCATGCAAAAACTAGTCATTTTCTATAACTTGTATAATAGTTAACAAAGCAAATAATATAATAGTTAACAAAGTCGATTGCCATCACATTATCTTTCTCGACAATAATAATTGAATATTATGGCTTCCAGGCTTGGCAAATCTTATTAGCGAAGAGCATCTTCAGAATTTGACAACACCTAAATCAACAAGAAATTCTTATGGACCCAGCAAGTTATGACTTGGGACCTGATAATTAACAAATTAATAGAAAATGTCTCGACACTATTGATCCTATATTAATAACCCAACGGTCAAGGGTATGGGCTTTGGATAAAGTGTTTAAACCCTTGTGAGCAACCGAGGATATTTTGTATGTCCACATATGGATCATCAGGCTGGTGAAAGTCTAAGGTTCAATTACTAAGGCTAATGACAACATTGCTTATGTGCTAATCGAGGGATACAAAGTGGGATTTCGAATAGTATCTCCTACCTTTTGGATCCTCAAAAATGAGAGGGGATAGGATCGATGATATTGTTCACCAACACTTGGTAAGAAATTACCCCTTACACTTTTAGGTTGTCGGTATTTTCAGTCCAATCAAAATAATTAACTCGTGGAGAATCTAAATTTTCTAAAACATATTTAAATATAATCAAGTTATATTTTTCTTAAAATATCTATACTTTTAACTTCTAAACAAAACATTACATACATGAAAAAGTAAATAATCTTTAATTCTCGTACACATGGACATTGGATGTTGGGGAAGCTTTTTAATATGAAATTTATTATTTTTGGACATTAATTTATTATTGCCAATTCCCTATTAAGGAAAATTTTAATAAAATAAATTATGAAATACTTTGGGCATTAATTTATTATTACCAATTTCTTATTGCCCAAGCATTTAATTTAAGAGCTGGCAATTGCCATGACATTGTCTTTCTCGACAATTATAATTGCAGATTATGGCTTCGAAGCTTGGCAATTATTAAATCAATTATCAGTTCTAAGTCACATATGGATTCTGCGGTATGTAAATTCCATTTGGAATCAATCCTCTAATTAAAAATGGGAGCTTTAGGAGATAACCATATTTTTATTACAGCTACAAAATATTAAATATTTTTTTGAATACAACTATTTACAAAACATCCCTCAGAATACGTACACGTGTGATGGGACTTGAACATTATTAATTTGTTCGAAACACAGGAAAAAAAAGATATCTCTCAGTTCATTTTTTGCACCATCTTCATTTTTGCTGTAATTTTATTTTTTTTCCACTCATTTTACCATTTTTCATCCATTTGATTGTAACTAAAATAAAAATACACAAATACCATCTATTAAAGCGTAATATCTCAAAAATAAGTATAAAAATGTGTACATAAAGACTATATATTTTAGGTGTATCAAAATCCTCTAAACTTAAAATGTTACTTATCCTCAAGTGATATTTCAATCTTTTAAAAACTAAATAATAGACTATGTATATGAGTTTCTTTAAGAGCTTCTAAAATTTTTATGTAGAAATATAAGTAGTCCAATTTAGAAAAAAGCATTAGTGAATGAGACCAACTTATAGTTTAGAAATTTTTAATGTAAAGAAGTCTGAGTAAATGAGTTCCTATCTAATTCAAAAATATTGTAGATTTTTCAAATATAGAGTTTAGGCATTCTATCTTCTCCACTTAAAATTTTTATTAAACATAATTTTACTTACTATATTATATCTTTAAGCTTAAGAGTTTCTAAAGTCGTATACTTTAAAAAGATTAGATGTGGAATAAATTTTTTATTAGGAACTAATCTTTAAGCTTCTCCTCCCTTATTCAATTTTTCTTTTTTTTTCTTTTTCAGGCAAAGATTATTAGATCTGGATAGACTTTTAATAATTTTGAATTTCACTCTTCTTTCCTAAAGCAAAGAGTTGATGTATTTCCTTTACTTAAAAACATAATAATAGTTTTGAAATTTAACTTTTGAAAATAAAAGTCTAATTCTTCTACATTTTTCAAAAATACAATTTCTTCTACTAAAGATAGTAACACAATATTTATCATTTCCACACTAAAAATTTTTAACTTTAAATTTTTGTTCATTACTGTAAATTTTAACAAAATTCTCTTACTCATTTCTATATTGAAAATTTTACTTCCCCAATATAACTTCATATACATGATCATTTTTCTTCAAATCAAAATCAAAATTATTTGAATTACATTTGAGAACAAATAAATTTCATGTTTTTGGAAAAATTTTCATGCCCAACCCCCCAAACTTAAATTTTTAATAAGATAAAATATTTTAGCATCATATATAAATTGGCAAGAATGAAAACAAAAAATAACATGCTAGCAGGAATTTTTACATCTTAAATATTCAAGTACAAAAATTAAAAACAGGAGTAAAAATTAAATTTTGATCAAATTTTAATTTATTTAACATATATAGATTCATTAGACTTTTAGGCAGTGGTAGCAATTTGAAAATATCTGGTAGTAAATTGAAAATTTTAAACATGAAGTTTTAAGTTAAAGTTAGCAATATTCTAAAACTTCATAAGATTCCAAACTAAATTCAACACATACTAACTAAATACACTAAACAACACAGTTAATACAATTGCCACCACAAAAACACAATAACTACTCACAAGAACATAAATACATCACATTGGTGTCTAAAGAACAAAACATAAACAAAATTTTAATTTATTATTACCAATTCCTTATTAAGTGTTAGGTACGTAAATACATAGAAATTTTGTGGTGTGCATGGAACCTTTCCTTAAGGAAATTACAAATAATGATATTTTTATATGATGTTAAAGATTATAGTTAGTGTGTTAAAATTTAGGCGTAAGATATATAAATATATAAGAATTCTCCCGTATGTAAATTTCATATGGATTCAATCCTCTTATTAACTGGAAGCAATAGGAGATAACGATATTTTTATTACAGCTATAAAATATTAGATATTATCTTGCATAAAACACTTTTGAAAACATCACTAAGAATATGTACATGCGTGATGGGATTTACGATGTATTGGAAGTACCTAACAATATTTTAACGTTTCTTAACTTTGACTTTGGATGGGCAATGGAGAGCCTGTTCTGCTAAATAGAGCTCCAATTTACATAAATTTCATTCTCATGTACATTTTCTCATATTTTGTGGTTGTTAATAAAATCTATAAGGGAGCTTTTTAGGCAATTTGTCTATGTCAAACATTGTGCAATGGCTATATGAACTTTTATTCAATCCGAAGTGTTTGCATATGATTTTGTTTGAAGATTTTATTTGATAATTTTTATGATATTTGAATTGATAATGATGTCCTAGAATACAACATGAAAAGTTTAGCTATAAAATTAGGGCCTGAAATGATTCAGCGTATTTGGAAGATATCAGTCAGGATTGGGAGACATGTAAAACTGGACACTCATAATCAACAGTGGGAGCTGTTTGGATCAATATGACAGATTACTCGCTAAAATAAATGCACTGACACATGTCTTAAAAAACATAATTAGCGGTCATCGGTAAGAGTTATAAATAATTATTCAAATTGAATCTTTCAATGAAAATTTTTATTATAGTTGTAAATTGCTATCTTTAGTAAAAGAAAAAAAAAGAATTATTTGCATGCAAAACCTAGTCATTTTCTACAACTTGTATTATAGTTAACAAAGTTCTATGCGTGTTAATTTCCATATGGATTCTACAGTATGTAAATTCCATTTGGAATCAATCCTCTAATTAAAAATGGAAGCTTTAGGAGATAACCATATTTTTAATACAGCTATAAAATATTAGTTATTATCTTGAATACAACTATTTAGAAAATAGCCCTCAGAATACGTACACACTTGAACATGATTAATTTGTCTGAACAACAGAATCAAAAAGAATTACGATGTATTGAA
>NW_018244914.1:0-352 GCF_001263595.1 Phalaenopsis equestris | reverse complement strand
GAGGGTGAGGAGTCTGAAATGCATTGATGAGGCCAATCAGGAGACTGTTTTGGAGTTAACAGATGCTCATAAGGAATTGTTTAAAGTTATAGCTTGGAAGGAGGATTATTTACAACAAGAAGGATGGATTTTTGCAATTCAGGGAAGGAGACATAAATAATAAGTTCTTTCATGCTTGTATAAAACATAAGAGGAACGTAAATACTATCATCAGAGTAAAAGATGGAAATGGAGATTGGATCTCTGGGCTGAAGGAGTTGGGGGATAGTGTTGTCCTGTATTTCTCTTAGCTTTCTGAACCAAAAATGATTAATCATATAACATCAATGAGAATTTATTTTTGGAAGAGAGA
>NW_018244913.1:0-268 GCF_001263595.1 Phalaenopsis equestris | reverse complement strand
GACTGCGTGAAGGAGCGCATTTTCTATCCGGACTCTTGACGTAGCTCTACATGCCGTGGAGGATATTCTTGAGTTATTTTCAAATTATTTCTGAGTTATTTTCAATAAATCTGAAAGAACCCAAAAATATATGAGGGTCAGAGACCTTATTGCACTACAACCGAAAACACATTAAACAAACGGAAAAAAATGACGCGCGGTTATCGGCCGTAAATGGGCCCTAAAGTTTTGAGTGCTATGTATATAAATATGAAAACTTTGGTGTGAA
>NW_018244912.1:4354-6330 GCF_001263595.1 Phalaenopsis equestris | reverse complement strand
TATATATATACATATATTTGTTTGTTTAAATTATTTGTGATGTATTCCTAGTTGCAGATGAGCATTTGTTCCAAATTTGATGTTAATTTGATGCTTAAATCATGAGAAGCATATTTTGTAATGCCAAAAGTATTATCTTGATGGTTGAAAGTCTATACCATCTTTAATTTTATCATTCATGCATTAATTAGTACGGCTTAACGTAGAGAACATGCATTGTATTTCTTCAAATATTTTGGGGATTTTTTTTTCTTTTCTATATTTTATTTTTGTTTTAAATATAGTTTCAATTATGAAAAAAATGAAATTACAAAAAAGTTATTTAAGCATTTGGAAATGTTCTTTAGTTGAATTATAAACCTTTGATGAATTGATCATCCTCATTTGGTCGAAGGTTGATTTATTCCCTTAATATATGTAATAAAAGTCCCAAAATTTTCTTAATAGGTTAAGAAGAAAGAAAAGGCATGATCATTAACTTTCACCCTCAACATGGTTTCATAATTAATTTCTTAATTCCAATTTTTTTAGATGTGTAATACTTTTAAATATAAAAAAATTAAAATTTAAGGGATTTTCAATGTTTTATCTGTATGTGTGTGTGAAAAGTGTTATAATGATTTCACTACTAAGGGTCTGTTTGGGGCAGCTTATTTGTAACGATGACATTTTGAAAACGCACCTGAACTGTTTGGGTAAACTGCGCTTTGGCAGCTTATGCGTTTTGAAAAAGTTGAAAGCAGTGTTTTCACACCGCACCTATCTAAGTGCGGTGACAACTTTCAGGCAGTGGTCTGAATTTTCCAAAAAAATAAAAAATTTCTAATAGCTACGACACCTAGCTTATCAGCATAATATTTTTAATCAGCTTACCAGCATATTATTCAATAAGCCACAGCTTCCCCAAACAGACCCTAAGTAGCTACATCTCAACAATTTGCAATTGAGAAATAAGTCATTCATCTATTTATTAACACCACCCAATGTATAATTAATACAAAAAATATAAATATAAAACATTGAAATGCATTTATTTTCCTATTAATTATACACTGGTTTACCATTCAACACTTGGGGTGAACAAACAATAGTCTCAAATTTGGTTTGGATCAAACATAATAAAATATGACCAAGTTATAATTAGAGAAATAAAATGGATAAGCAAACGAAAGAGAAATATTATACTTAAATCGACAATAAGAACAAACTAAGGAATGTGAAGTCATTTTAGTCTCAGAATCTATAAAAATACCAAATTAAAATTTTAATTTGAGCTTAAAGAGTTCTCAAAAATTACTTTTTGATGATTAGAAACTATATCTCAATCACTATATTATAGATAAACAAATAACCCTCGGGTTTAATATACTCAAAACACATAGGATTTGTTAGATATTTAGAAAAATACTTTGTATTTACTCAATAAAATTGGAATGTTGTAGTAAAGGTGTAAAAAATGTATAATTTTTGTGTTGGATTCAGGTTGCCTTGCCAGACCAAAATTGACTCAAAATTGATCAGTTAACCTGAAACTGACACAAACCCAATATTGACTTGAGTAAGATCCAAAATTGGCATGAATAGTTGTTATGACTTATGCTAAATGGGTTGTATGTGTCATTTCAAGTTTGTTGGTAGAATGAGCATTAAATTTGGGTTTGACTTTTTAGCATGTTTAATATTTTGGACGTATTCGGGTCAAGAAACTTCGGGTTGGAAAAATTTTGGGTCGGACCCGAGACCCGCAAAACTTATTTGACACCTCTAGTTTTTAAAACTATAAAATAAACTAGCAGTATAAAATTAACAAATAAATTTAACACAAATGAATAATTAAAATTAAGTAAATCAAGCATTGAAATAATCTGGGAGGGAGACATGTTGACGACACTAATTTCAATGTCATAATATTTGATGTGTGTCGGAAGGTCTGTGGTGGTAGAGTAATGAATTATATATATATATATATATATATA
>NW_018244912.1:0-4120 GCF_001263595.1 Phalaenopsis equestris | reverse complement strand
CAAAGAAAGGAGCCGAACACGAGCTGAGTCTGGGCTCGCTCATGTTCGGGTCGTTTACACCCCTAGAACCCAACACACAGTCAAGTAAATCATAAAGAATCCAAGTCTTATTTAATAAGATGGAATCTATTTCATTATTGACAACATTTCTTCAAATGGACGCATCTCTAAAATTCATAGTTTATTAACAATTATGTGATTATTTAAAAAAAAATAAAATTTTGGTTAATGGAAAACAAAAATTATCACCTTATTTTTTTTCTTTTCAATACTTTTTGTTTTCTTATTTTTATTAGTCAAAACAATATCATAATTATTTATCATAAATTTCTCTATTGAACATTTATTTTTATCAATAAAATTGATAATCTTATTTTTAATGAAAAATATATCTTCCAAAAATATAACATATTTATCTTTCATAACTATCTTATTAGAAATATCACTAATATCTGATATAATAATAAGAAAATCTATAAGTATGACCATTAAAAGAATATTTGATGAATACATCACATATATATTTTTATCCTAATTTTCTATATTTACTTTATGGCAAGAATTTTAGTTAAACAAACCACCAACTTTTAAATGCTTTAAATAGGATTTTTTATTTTTCCAAAAAATCATAAGGCATTTTATTAGAATTATTAGAATTACTATAAAGTATTCAATTTAAGATAAAAAAAAAATATTAATATTATATTAGCCATCTAAATTAATATTTTATTTTTTAGTTATGTTACTCTATTGGATTGAGATGAATAAAGATGAATAACTTCATGTATAATACTATTTTCTTCACAAAAAAAAACTATTAATTAAAATTGAAATGTATGCTTCACCTATGTTTGATATTTTTTTTATTTAATTGATTTTTTACTTCTAATATATACTGATATACATGTCAAAATCCTCTTATATAGCTTTGATTTAAAAAAAAAAATAAGTAAAATTTTGAAAATTTTTTAATAAAACAATTAAATATCACATATACTCAAATTAACTTTCAAATCACAAATATCACTATAAGATCTAATAAATAATTTCACTAAATAGAATTTAATTTAAATGAGTTTTTTAGCTTGTTTTGCTTAAGAGAAACATTCACATTTTACATGTTTACTTATATAAATTTTTAAATAATAAATCTATATACATCAATATTTTTCAATTATTTTATAGCTTAAATGTCATAATCTTTAATGTTAAATATGAGAAGAAATAAACAATAAAATGAAGAATTTATGCAACTTTATTGCAAGAAGATAACAATTTCAATTTAAAAAAAAACATTACATAAATATTCAATTCTAACAAATGATTTGCCTTTGGTTATAATAACAATATTCGACTCAAATAAAAGATAATAGTTATGTTGAACGAGTCGTGAATCACTAGTTAAACTTCTTCTAATAGTCGATAAATGTAAAATTAAATATAACTTTAATAATTTTCTTATGGCAATCTTAAATCAATATCTCATTCAACAACCACACTAACTAATCTTTCAATGCACATGCTTACATGCACCTTCCTCCAATGTATCCTAATAAGAAAAAAAAAAATCAAGATATGTCAAACCTTGCATGTATAACTACTCTAGTATATATCCATCAATTGATATAATAATGTGAAAAATTAATTTCAAATGATGGGCTAATATATCTAAAAGGTGGAGAATCATTAGCATTATAAGTTATCATATTCATTGGCAATTGAGATAGATTTTGCTCAAACATCTTGTTATTTTTTAGATGTCATATGCTTTTGATTATAATAGATATTTATTAGATGGTTGGTTCTCCCACATACCGAGCATTGAATCTGATTTTATATTCTATTTTATTGCTAGATTTGTGTGAAATTTATTTCTTAATTTTTTATTGAATGACTTGAGATTTTTTTTAATTACTATTTTTGACGAATGTTTGAAATTAAATTTTAATTTTTTTTATTTTATATATTTTAAGTGCTATAATAAGATCGACAAGAGACATCATATTTCTATTATGTCAAAGTGTTAAAATTAATTGACTCCATGATTGTAATTTTTTTTTATTATTGATGAAGCTATAATTACTTCTATCATGCTTCATATGCTTTCTTCTTTTAAATCATGAATGATATATTGAATATCATTTACTTGATCTAACATGGTGCAATAATAATTCATTGTATGTTTATTGAATAATTCAGCCAAATATATTTCTAAAAACACATCTTCATTTTCATATTTTGATTCAAATGATTTTTAAAGCTCATAAGACATTGATGTATAATATATATTACAAAGATGATAAAAAGCACTAAGAATGGACCCAAGCCAAAAAAATTCAAAAGAGAAATTATTTCCACATTCCACACTTGATTCAAATGAAAGAATATTAGATATCACATAAATTAAACATAATATGTTAACCGATATATAATTTACTTTTGTCATCTTTTAAAATGTCTTCCTATAAGGGCCCATTTGGGGCAGCTTATTTGGTGCGGTAACGTTTTGAAAATGTACCTGACCTGTTTGGGTAAACTGCATTTTGACAGCTTATGTGTTTTCAAAATGTTGAAAACAACGTTTTCACACCGCACTTATCTAGGTGCAGTGACAGCTTTCTGGCAACGGTATGACTTTTTTAAAAAAATAAAAATTTGTAATAGCCACCACACATAGCTTATCCGCAGATTATTTTTAATCAGCTTATCAGCAGATTATTCAATAAGCTGCAGCAGCCCCAAATTAACTCTAAATTTTAAGGCTCAACATTATCATAATAAAATGATAGTTGTCTAGAAAATTTTTTTTTACAATTTGATGAAAATTATTAATCTACTCTAAGAATATTAGAACTACAAAATAAATTGATAAAATAAAATTAAGAAATAAATTTAACACAATTAAACAAACAAAAAATAATGAGATTGAAAAAACCAGGGAGGCAGGTGTGTTGACAACATCGTCCTTAAAGTAGATCAAGCCTTTGATACACCACTTTAGGTATTTTTTTTATTTTACACATGAGATACAATCTTCCTTTTCATGATTTTGGGTCCCTTCTATGCTCATATTTTAGTGTATTTATAAGTAAAATATGAGAGCAAAATAATAAAATACTACTTATGATTTATAGTTGTTAAAGGACTTTATTTTAAGTTATAGATTTATTAATTTATTTATAATTTATTTAATTTATGTTAAATGTTATTACATTTACGTTTTATAATTTTAATAATATTAATTTTAATGTTATATTATTATTATTATTTTATTAAATATAACAATGGTATCTTTGAATTGAATTTAAGTAATTCTTACTTGACCCCATAAAAAAAAAATGTGAAAAAGGACATCCATGGGCCGGCCCAAACCACCTAACCCTGTCTTCATTAGGTGAATTTTAGGCCAGGCCGAAGCAACTGAGTGATCCAAGCAACAAAAACCCAACCCTAGCAAAGCTTAATTCGCCGTCGCTCAATGAAATCAAGCACATATCTTAAAGCACGCATTAGAGTACTAAAGCTTTGTTTGTGAAGATGGTGAAATTCCGTTCGATTGCAGTGAATGTCGAAGCCTGGAAAATTTTTTTGTTTGGCGAAGGAGCTCTTCAGAATATTTCCAAAAAATTATATCGCAAAACGATGAATTTTCGTCATTTCAAAGCACAGCTGGTCTCCTTCGTTTGGCGAACGTGACTTTTAAGCCCAAAATAGGTCATCATCCAACCACAATAAATCTTTTTGTCCTACGTTACCTTATCTAAATCCATATTTTAATCATCTTCCTTTTCCTCCCTTTCAATTGGTTCCCAAACACACTTAATTATTTGTTATATAACACCTACTTCATGACATAAACGAAATTTAAGGAGGGGTAAGAAATTAAGAGATGACGAGTCTTTAAATTTAAAAACTTCCTCACAAATTTTTAAAAAGTATAATAAAAATGATTATTAAATAAAATTTATAATTAAGTTGGTATTAAATATTTAAGTTTAGAAGCAATAATTTTTTTAATATATTATATGATATTTTAGTAGGTGTTATATAACATCATTTGGCATGAATCTCGAGAGATTCAACACATCTTGAGGCATTTTTTGGAGCTAAAAATATTTTG
>NW_018244911.1:0-843 GCF_001263595.1 Phalaenopsis equestris | reverse complement strand
AAAATTGCTTCTATTTGGCACAATACAAATTTAGATTATATATCTCATCTCATTTCACTAAAAACTCATTGTAGTGTGAAAGATGTTTTTTCATATTAGAAAACTTCATCACATAAACATAGTTTAGTAGTTACTATTTTAAAACTCTGCATTTAAATTCTGCTAGTAGTTAATAATTTAGCTTTTATAGTATTTTAAACATTCAAATTTAGTGATAGTATCTTCATTGTATTTCTGTGGATTTCCTAGTTAATTTATCATTTCAAATTTAAACCTTCCTCGTGGGATTGATATTTGGGACTTAAATAGAAGATACGTATACTTGCATAGAATACCAACATTAAGTGCTTAACGTTATTATTCATAAAATACTACATCAAGTTTTTGGCACTATTGTAAAGATGAGTCAACTTTATAAATTTTACACAACTATATTTCTGTTGGTCAAGTTTTTGGCACTGTTGCCGGGGAAGGTAGCGGTAAATTAAATAGATTTGGTGAATTAGGAAATTTGAAGATAAAAATATACAAAATACAAAATATCAAAAAAATTAAGAAATAAAAAATCTAAAAAAATATATAACTATATATTTAAGAGTATTTTTAAGAAATTTTTCTTTGCTTATTGTATTTATTTATGTGAAATACTGGATCTAAAGGTTTAGTACCATACAATTCAGAATTAGAATGTACTATTAGAAAAATTTGAAAACAAAAAAAGAAATTAAAATTTGAACAAAATGACGAATAACTTAGACAATCAAATAAATGAAATCAACAAAGACCTTTAAAATATTATGCTAATCTCACATCAGATGAACTTCACTTAACTATTCAAAATCC
>NW_018244910.1:0-835 GCF_001263595.1 Phalaenopsis equestris | reverse complement strand
TTAATAGGTAGTTGAAGTAGTTGCATTAATTTTGTTTGAATAAAATTATGAGTTGATCAACTGATTATTAATATCTAAATCATTATGTTGGCAATACTACCCCTTAGCCATAAGTTCTTGGTAACTATCGGTTATTAAAGCTTTTAAATTTATTTCAGGTGTTTCTTAAAATGTCATAGCCCTGTTTAAAGATTTTGTGACCGATGAATTTAGTTGATCTTATTATTCATTAAATACTATTAGAGCAAATAATTTTGATTATACATGACCGTTGAGAAATTTATGACTGCAATTAAAGCAAAGTCCTTTAGCCCTTCTCTTGTTCATCTGTGATGGGGTTAATTATTGCATGAGAATGTTGTTTCTACCATTAGTATTGGTAATTATCTCTTATATTGGTGATGATATTGATAATATGGAGTTGTTGTTACAACTGCTGGAAAATAAAATTTTTGATCTCATGACATTAAATTAAAGAGCATACCAAATATATATTCTATTAATTTAGTTGGCTGGAAGGCTAGCCTGTAACAATGTTTGTGATTGGAATGCTCTTACTTCTAATGCATATATGTAAGATTGATTCAAGATAACATTGAATGAATGATGTAAATCATAAAATTTGGTTTAATAATTTCTCAAATTGGTTATAGTATTTTTGAACTATTGATTTTTGTGTTAAGTTTACAAATTCACCTCACAGGTCTCTATAAGTTGTTGGCCAAAATGTTTAAGGACAAACCATTTGAAAGCTTGGTAAAAACTCAATTGGCTATTAATAAAGATCCATAGGTACCAGTTTAATGTTGGTCCCTCCATATTAATTGAGACAATG
>NW_018244909.1:0-913 GCF_001263595.1 Phalaenopsis equestris | reverse complement strand
TAACTCCACTAAATAGAGAAGAAAATGAAAAAATACAAGTAAATGATATAAGTGAGAAAATAAGCATCAAAGCCATTATCATCAACCTTACGAACGTGAAAATTAAAACCACCAAAAACAATAGGGAAAAAAAAAGGCAAAGTACATCTGGCTTACTAGAGTTCAACCTAGATAAAGATGAGCCGACCAATTCTGAAAATTTTCCACAATTCCATCAATTTTTTTTTTAAAAAAAATTCATACAGAACCTCTACATTGTGAACCTACATGAAATATTTTTATAAGTTGACACATAAAAAGATGACAATTTGAGTGTAATGACCCAATTTCAAGCCTGAGTGCTTGAATTAATCCATTTCCAATTAAGGCTCAAATTTAAGCAAACCCATTAATATAAACTTGGAAAAACAATATTTTACAAAAAAAAAGTTAATTCCTATGCGTCAACTCCATAAGGCATCCAAACTGGATGACCCAACTCTAGAGACATCCAAACTGGATGACATATAATAACCTTTAAACTACCATAATGTTCTCTTATCAAAAGTAATCACAATACAATTCTTAAATTTACCTACAAAACTTTTATTTTAGATGTTCCGTAATCACTAATATTCCATTCTTCTGTACAAAAGACCCAAAGCACCTAAACTTAACCACACCAAGAATCACATGATTTTCTAGCATTATTAGTTGATATAATCACTTTTAAATATTATCAAACAAATGTGGAAAAAAAAAGTAAAAAAATAGCACTAAATTACATTTTGCACAATTGTACTTAATTCTAAATGTGAAGAAATTATGAGGATAAATAAAATTAGAGTCACGACCTGACCCAGAGATTAAAATTAATCAAAGTGGGAACATACAACCAGATAGTAAAACTAAAAATTTTCTATTTTTACTTCTA
>NW_018244908.1:0-784 GCF_001263595.1 Phalaenopsis equestris | reverse complement strand
CATTAAAAATATTTTAATAAATTAATTATAATTAAAAAAATTATGAAAAGTGGATTTTTGAGTTCCTTGTGATTAGGAACATTTATGAAAAATAAAAAAATATTTTAAATAAATAATTCATTTTTGAGCTATAGTTTGAATTAAAAGTAATTAAATAATGATTAGAAATTTAAAAAATATTTTAAATAAATGTTTTTAATTATTCTTTGATCACTTAGGTACCTTTAAAATATTTTTTTATATTTTTTCTAATTTATTTATGAATTTTTATATGTAAAAAAATGTATTTTATTTAATTTTCCATTAAAATAATTATAATAAATAAAATAAAATTTGCAAAAATGAAAAGTTTGTTTTCTGTGTTCTCTAAACTCACGGAAATTTAATAAAAATATAAAAAGTAATTTTTTAAATTAAACATATTTTGTATTTAATTGAATCACTAAAATAAATAAATAAAGATGATAATTAAAATATAACCTGAAAATCATTGAATTTTGGTTAAGTGGTCCTCTGATCTAGGTGAACCTACAATAATTTTCCCATGAACAAAAATTTTACTTTGACAGGTTAAATAAATTAATATTGAAAATCTTATTTTTCTGAGTTAAAATAATTATATTAATTAAATAAAAATTAGAAAAATCATAATTTCTCCTCTTATATTTTAATTGACCCATGAGCGAGGTATAATAAAAATTTCAAATTCATTTGAGTTATATTTGATGAGTAATGAAGTGAAGAGCCCCAGGGGCAAAATGATAATTTTGGATTTTGATGCCTT
>NW_018244907.1:0-655 GCF_001263595.1 Phalaenopsis equestris | reverse complement strand
ACATCATCTCTACACAATAAAAACTCGTCTCAACCATCATAGCAATTGTACTAATGACAAGAAGTGGAGTTAACATCACCAACTCTCTCTACGACATCGCATTCATTCACCAAGAATATAATAGACTTCGGGTTTGAAATGTATATTGATATCCATTCATTTTATAGAAATTTCATTTGAGAATGTTTATTTTCATTTATAAAAAAATTATTTTAATAAATCAAAATAAGATATGTAAAAATATTTATCATAGCGCATTATATCAAATATAAATACTGAATTTTGAATTTTAAATTGCTAAAATTTTTCATTATCTTTAAGCATAAAAAATAAATAAATAATTCATTTAAAGACTAAAAAATATATATTTCTACATCCTTACGGCATTGGCAGCTACGGCATATGCGGTATTCTTCGGTACAGTGGAAGCTTCTTGGCTCTACTGCCGTCGGAACATAGGGGACGATGCCCTCTTCTTCGAATCAGATGGCCGGAAAAACCATGATCGCCGTCAGCTACGGCGCCTACGGGGGCGGCGCCGCTGCCCTCAAGGTAAGCATATCTATATATATTCCCTTGCTGCCCTATTTTCTTCTCTTTTGTATGGTTTGCTTTTCTGCTTCTGCTGCTTTTTGTCAACGAATACAGAACTATT
>NW_018244906.1:0-1953 GCF_001263595.1 Phalaenopsis equestris | reverse complement strand
TTTGAGTTATGAATCATATGATATATTTGACAGGGCACAAAACCATCTGTTAGCCAAGTTTAATTTAGATTAGTCCCTTGAATAAATATTCACCCCAGATATATAAGGTTCCCTTGAACAAAGCAACCCGTGATTGCTTACAATGATTCTTTTGTAAAGTTTGGTAGACTACCTGATCTGACTAAGTAAACTAGGGTCCAAAACACCTTGTGATGACAAAACCATGGCATCTTAATCGGGTGCATCATCATTTCCCTCACAATTCAGTCTGAAGCTCACATTGATGATGATTTAATAAACTTTAAACTTTATTTTTGCTTCTACTATACTCTAAAGCTCACAGTGATGATGATTTAATAAACTTTAAACTTTATTTGTGCTTATATTATACGTTGACTAATCAACTCCCTTATGACTAGCCTTAATTAAAAGTACCCTCCCACTGTCGAGAGGGGCAATTAACCATTGGGGCTTGTGTCTATGAGAAATCTGAAATCCCATATATTATGATTCTCGTAGATTGAGGTTGAAATCTCTCGATAGTGTCTTATCTACCATCTCATCTATCTTCTGAAAATTCGATCTAAAACCTCACGATAAACTTCCCTCATTCCTGATTCTTTCATTCGCATCTTCGTGAAAGGTTAAACCATTTCGAATTTTCGGAGCCAAAGAAGGCAAGAGAATGTGAATCATATCTCGTAAAATTTCATTAACATAATGATAGTGGAACTACAGTGACAGAAAACATGTAGTTATTATTTGAGTGAATCTACATAAAAAATATGGGTTTTATATGTTTTATTTTATTTAATTTATTTGCTCTCAATAATCTAAATAAGGTTGTACAACTATTCTCAACACTTATAAAAAGAGTTTGATTCATGATTCATATATCCCTCTAAAGGATGTCATATACTTCTCATGATAAACAATTAATGTCAATTTTCTAATAAAAATACTCATAAATACTTTTGAAATTCTCCAATGCTTATTGATGTCATAGGCTTCTCACAACAAACAATTAATGTCAATTTCTTAATAAAAATACTCATAAATACTTTCAAAAATTAATTTATTTCACAAGATTGATCAACTTATTGTCTTTATGCTAGTTGTTTTTTCGTAGGGCGGCATTAATAAGGCTCTACAATTTAAAATTCATAATTTTACTTTAGAACTGTGTTGTATTTATAACTCTCACAACATTATATACATTATTGAAATAATGTAGTGGTTCCTTGATCATCCAAGTTTCCTCTCAAATCCTTTCTACATGGGCGGTAATTCGTATGGTGGGAAGATAACTGTGCTAACTGCACATAAAGTTGTTGAAGGTAATTTTTTTGCCAAAAGATTCTATATGAACAAAAGCATATTATAATGTATTTTCGGTAAGGCATCAGTTATGTTTTATGTTGAACACAGGAAATGAAGGTGGTGAGAAGCCTCTAATCAATATCAAGGTATTTACTTGATGTAGCTTTATTGTATCTCGAAAATTATCATTTCATATGTTTTTTATACAAATGCTTATAAGCATAGTTGGAATAAATTTGTTGAAGTTTCAAACTTTTTTGATAATTTTCAGGGTTATCTAGTTGGTAATGTTGTAACAGGTGATAAAGTTGATACAAGCTTTCAAGCTCCACATGCTTATGGATTGGGGATTATTTCTAAAGAGCTCTATAAGGTGCTTCCTTATTCTATTTAAGGCTCGTTTAATTGATTGAAATTATTAAACATATTTTAAAAGTTGTTAAGTTTTGCTAAATATATCATTTTGTTAGACATAATTAGAAATCATTTCAGACTTTGAAAACCTCCTCAAAATTTCCTTAAACATAATAATTTTATTTTTACATGCTAAAAGAGTGAGAAAGTTCTTTTCCAACATGCTTTCACCTATATTCATTTTGGTGAGGTTGATCAAGTTATCATCAAAGCTTGTAT
>NW_018244905.1:0-1047 GCF_001263595.1 Phalaenopsis equestris | reverse complement strand
TTTTCCTTGTGCTTCAATGAATTTATGTTTTATAAGCGCTAATCAGGCCATTGGAATTCCAGTAAGCTCTGTGATATACGCAACTGGGGACTTCAAAGGTGAAGCTGCCGAGCGTCTCTCTCTCATGCCCGCTTCTTATGGTTCTTTTCAATTTCAAAAGAGTTGGTAATTCCCCTTCCCACCATGAGTTTCTACGCTTTGTCAGTTTTTCATACAAAAATAGCTGCAAAGTTTACACATTTCCGAGTTTCTGTTCACTTGATTTATAAAGGCAACTGATTTTTACTGTTTAATTGAACTCACAGGGAGTTTGGGATCCACTGTCTCTCAAACTGTGAAGGGGGAAGTTGAGCTTGGGCATGAGGGTTATTCAAGCTGGAGGAATTTGAAGAATTTTCAGACAAAATTTCTCTGTAAAAGGAGCGAAGTTGTTGAATGCCTTCCTGTTAGATATGGCTCATATACCATAAAGGGACGGTTGCTGGAGCGGAGTGAAAGATTCTGTCCAAAACAGGGGAGTTTCTTTATATGGGTTGGGGGTGTTGTACAGGGGTAATTTGGTAATTACATATTGTACCCAAAATTTCCTTTACTGATCTGTCTAGAGTTATAAATAGACTTGTATGTAACCCTAGGAGTTATCTCATATTTTGTATTATGTATTATTTTTTGAATATTGAAAGAAAGTGGAAAAGCCGCCGCTCTGCTCCCGATGACGTAGGCATCTTTGCCGAACCATGTTAAATCTTTGTGTTCTTCTGAATTTGTGTCGATTCCTGTTTTTCTTCGCCCTAATTTCTCAACACTTCCAATGCTCTTTGTTAACCACAACCGGTCTTATTTCTGACCTTCTCTTCATTTCTTCAGAAAATATGGCATTCCGCAGCAACAGATGCATCAAGCTAACTTCTTCTGGAGAAACTGCCAGAGTCCCTTACAAGGTAGTTAAATTTCATAAATTTAGGCGCTTTATCATCATTAATTGATGGAAAGAAATTTTTTTTCTTTCAGCGAAATCCTCTTTGATGGAATTGTTGGTAATGTACA
>NW_018244904.1:0-618 GCF_001263595.1 Phalaenopsis equestris | reverse complement strand
TGGGTTCTCCATGTATTGGTCTTAGCTAGACCCTAGCATAAGGCTAGTGGGTCTAAGGTTCCATCTACTTGAGTCTCCCAAAGGGTTAAGGGGTCAAAATTATGTCAGCCTAGGCTTAAGGTACTAAGTGGAAGTGTAATGTGAAAGTGTGTGAGTGAGAGCAAGCAAGACTACACCACCATAAGGTTGAACCTAAGGCCAAATATTCTTGTGGGGACTCATCTTGAGCTCTCCCATATTGACCCACCTATTAAGTGCTAGAGGTTAGAACCAATATGTGAAACTTCAAGTTAAGTAAAGAAGAGTTTAGAGTTTTTAATGGTGAGGATTCCTTTCTAGTCCTCTAGGCGGTAGGAAAGTCCTATGGCTAGACCCTAGGCTACTAAGGAGGAAACTAGACCTCAACCAAAAGTGAGGTCAACAAGTATGTAGATTTTGGAGTTATAATTTAACTATTTAAAGTAAAGTGATCTCGAGAAAATATAGTTGTTTAAAATTTATAAAGTTCACTTCGCTTTGTAACGCCGCCAATTACTTGATGTGGTATTTTATGAATAATAATGTTAAGCTCTTAAATTTGGGGTTCTACGCAAGTATACATATGGTTATCAAGTAATA
>NW_018244903.1:0-772 GCF_001263595.1 Phalaenopsis equestris | reverse complement strand
TCTAAGGCTACGATATAAAGTATCAAAGGTCTTCCTGGGATAAGGGGTGTCATTAAGTATTTCTTAACGTCCTTAGAGCCCACTGCATTTCTCTTCCTAAATGAATTTGACATCCTTTTTAATTAATTTCGTGAAGGGCTGACACCAACCTGATAGATTAAAAATAAAGCATCTCAGATATGCCAACTTTCATTAAAAGGAACATAGTTGTTTCAAGGTTTTGGGAGAAGGCATTTTCAAGATATCTTTAATCTTATCCGGGCCAATCTCGATTCCACGATGACGGACAATGAATCCTAGAAATTTTCTAGAGGTGACACTAAAGGCACAATTTAAGGGGTTCATCTTAAGATTATATTATCTTAATCGTTCGAACACGATCCACAAATTAACAAATGGTCTATTTTTTGTTTGCTTTTGATGACCAAATCATCCATGTAACATTGCACTTGGTTATGAATGAGGTCATCAAAGATCTTCGTCATTGCTCGTTGTATGTTGCTCCGACATTCTTCAATCTGAATCTAAATGACATTACTGTGTAGCAGAAAATCCCAATCGGTGTTCTGAATGCTGTAACTATTGCATCCTTTAGAGCCATCTTGATTTGGTTGTATCCTGAAGATCCATCCATGAAGGAGAAAATTTTATGTGTGGATGCAATGTCCACCATCAATTCTGGTATTGTCAATGAGAACTCATCTTTTGAACACGCTTTTTTTAAATCTCTGAAGTCGACACAAGCACGAATTTGTCCATTTTTCTTCTTAAT
>NW_018244902.1:0-1212 GCF_001263595.1 Phalaenopsis equestris | reverse complement strand
ATATATATATATATATTGTTAAGTTTTAGATTTTCACTTACCTTATTTCATATTATAAAGGAATTTAATCTGTTCATATTTCTTTTATTTTTTTAGTAATATTAATGCAATATTTTGTTCAAGTACTTGAACATTTTTTAAAAATAATAATTTTGTTTTCATAAATTTTAAAAGTTAGCAACTATCCAATAAATTTGTGCGGGTTATCTGCCAGTTAAATACTGATGCAAAGCTCAAGCACGTTCAAACTTCTTGGCAATAACCGTAGTCAAATTCTTTATGTTTTCAGATGTCCTGGCGCTGTTCTTCTATGAGGAAAAGCCTCCTGGAATATGCCATCCCTCAGTGGATGTTTGACCCAAGGATATGTTTTGAGAGATATTTTCAAGTCAATAGTTTGAGGGGAGAATTCACATTCTGGGAAGTTTTCTTACTAAATGAATTAAGATTTCCCAAAAACAACTGACTGGCATGGTAACCTCGGAAAGATTTTAATTCCTTTATAATTTTGTTTTTAAATTGCTACTGCCATGGAATGGTGATTTTCACACATTCTTAACATATTCGCATGATAGTCTGTTTTTTAGTGCTTGCTCTTCAAGTGATTTAGGTTTTAAATTTTCATAAGTTTGCATCCCTATAACTGTATAACTTGTTTAGCAAATTAATACTGAACAACAAATCATTCCTTATTTTTTGTTGCAACCCACCTAACGCTTCTTTCAAAATATCCCGCAGTAAGTTCAGCATGGAACCCTAGAACAACAAGCTTGACTGATAAATCCCCACTAACACTCTTGTTTACTTGGTGGATCTTCAGAGCCATCAAATCAAAAGGCTTTGCGTGATGTTTTTCATGGCTCTGCTTGGAATCGAGAAAGATAGATGCCCAACATAGCCTGAATATATCAACGTAAGTTAATGGGTCTGTTCACAGAAATATTTGGCCTTTCATTAAGCAAAGTGTCACCATGCCTTTGTTGAGTCAGGTTGGTTTAACTTAGAGTCTAGGAAATGTTTTTCCATTTTAATAACCAATCTCCTACGACGTCATTAAACTAATGACATGGAATTGAGTCTAATGTGTAATTTCATGAAATGTAACTGCAAAATTTAATCTTTGCATGATAAACATAACCAGAAAATACAAACTACCTTGAATTTGCTCCTCCTTGATTAAAAAAAGTGACCACACAATTGCTGTGTCGGAGC
>NW_018244901.1:0-4232 GCF_001263595.1 Phalaenopsis equestris | reverse complement strand
TATATATATATATATATATATATATATGTATGTCATTTTTTTTTGTATATTTACATAACTAAAATCTAGAAAATCATATTTTTATTTATAATATTTTGATGTCATAAATGTGTGCTAAAAGATTTGCGACGGTAGAGTAATGTATTATCATCTTAGCGTTGCACGAGAATTCAACACATAATTAGATGACTAACAGAGACACAATTTTTTTACGTGGAAAACCCTTGAAAGAGGCAAAGCCACATGGTTTGACTTAGCTAAAAAGATTCACTATAAATTGGAGGTTGCAAGTATAGTCCCTCGTCCCACAGGCAGAAAAGGGTAGTGCAGTCTTCCGAGCTACAAAGTCATTGTGTAGATAAACTTATTGCAAGAAGTGAGCGGTGGTCGGCGCAGTTTGTAGACAACCGACAAGTGATGGTCGGTGACAGTCGACTACTTGTAGTCGACAGCGATCATCAATGAGTTGATGTTGGACTTCAACTCCTTCTTTAAACTTCAAACTCTCATCCAGACTTCAAGCTCTCTCCTCAGATTTCAAGCTTTCCTCCAGACTTCAAGCTCTCCTCTAAGCTTCAAGCTCTCTTCCTCCTTATGAGAGAAGTGTGGCTCTATTTATAAAGTTTCAATTGCAATTAATGAAAGAAAATGAAATACTCTGATCGAACGGTCTGGAAAGCTTCCCACGATCAAGAGGTGTTTCATGAACACTTGAGGGCCTTAACAATGTCAAAACTGAGTGATCTTGGGCTCGTTGGATTCATCTTGTCGAGACGTTTGATTCGATCATGAGCTCACCAGATTTGACATCAGTTTAACCCTTTGAATACACCCAAAAAGCTTCAAAAAATTATATAATGGCTTGATCGGGGCTTGATTTGAATTAAGTGTTTTGTCCAGATATCCGAACAACGACATGGATTTCATCATATCTTCGTGCAAACAGTGTTGTTTGATCCACTCATTGTTTCAAATTCTAATGATCCAAACATAATATTTTCTCATGAGAGGGATAATGCGAAAAGCAATGAGTTAACATCTACATATCTCCACAATTACGTGGCAATGCACAACAAAGATAAAAAAAAAATTGAGAAGGCTAAGAAAAGATAAAAACAATTAGAGTAAGATAAATGTATATAAAGAAAGAACTGGCATCTCAAAATGAACACTAAAATTAATGACCGTATGCAAAAGAGTATAAAGCCATCTTCATGGCACAATGGCTGCTTGAATGTGCAGCACATTGACTGAAAAAGAAAAAGTTACCCTCATGGCTGCAATCAATGACCTTCATGCTACATGGTAAATATGAGAGGCAAACATCATGAAAATGATTATTTTGGGAAGTAAAATTGATTATATACAACAGAATTGTAAAACATTGAGCTAATCAAATGAGGGCATTGGCCCCTATCTACAATAATTTTTTATTTGAATCCTATTTAAAGAGAATTCAAACAAGTTTTGAATAGTGTTCTAATGCGTTTTGAATATTTTTCAAACATTAATATAAAATTGCTCAATTCTTATGCAAATGTTGTTCAAATCATATGTGATTGACTTAGAAGATTGATGGAATGTTACTCCGAGCTTTGTAAATATGATTCAATTGTAATTCAAACCATAATTAAATGAAGGATCAAACAAATGTTTGAAGACAAAACAATTCAAGTAAATTTCGTTTACAAGATAGTTGTTTTGATTCAAAATAAAATTTCGCATGCATTTCTTTTAGGATAGGAAAATGTACATTTGTGTCACACAATTCATATGTATTTGTATATCCAGCTATTAAAAATTGATGCTTAAATTTATCCCACTTCGGGGTAGTTACATGTCAGAAAATTTACGGTGGTAGAGTGATTGTTTAGTTTTTTTGGTGTTGAACGAAGCTCCAAAACGCAAACAGATAACAAAAATGTAGAAGGAGAAACCACCAAATTTTTTACGTGTAAAAATTCAAAGAGGAAAAAAACCAAACCAGTCAGAATAATCATATATAAATGTGTCATTACATAGGTACACCATTCTCTCATGATTGGGAGAAAAAGTTTACCAAACATCATTTTTGGGTATACAGGATACAAAAAAAAGACATGAGTTGGGAACAATCGTCGAATTATGATTACAACATTTGTAAGTGATGGTCGTCGGCAACTGAAATAAAATAGCGACGTAGGTCGACGGTTATGGGAACCAGAAGTTGTCGATGAGTTTTCAATGCAGCATTATACATTGCGACTGTATTTGATATGTGACGTTAGCTAGCATAGGTCGCTGACAGCGAAAATTGGGGCAACCAACGGTGGTGGGTGGCTATCGACAGGCAGTAGGCGATGGTGATCAGCTGTTGCGAAGGTCGAAAATTATCGTCGGATCTTCATTATGGTATTATACATTATGATCATATTTGAGAAACTACACTAGCAAGCAATGGTTGTTGACGGCAACGTGCAAAGGTAGTTGGCAGTGGTGTTGGCGTCTAGCTAGCGGTGATTGACAAAAGTTGGTGATTACGAAGGTTGGAAGTTATCATCGGGCTTTCAGTCCAAACAAACTCTAGATTTTTTTTTGTGATATTGTTTGTGTCATTTGAAAATATTACATCAAAACACACCGAAAATTTCTACTTTAAGGAGATTTAGGTAGTGAAGTTTTAAACGCTTTCATTGTTGGTAACAGTCGGGTTAGCTATGGTCAGAAAATGATGGTAGTGGTCGGACATCATTACTTTAGTGGTAATAGCGATCATAGGCATGTTCGAGGTGTCTGGAGTTACAGAAAGGCATATACGAGTGCGTTTGTGCCTCTTTACAAGAAATAGTGATTATGTATTAAGAACAAAGTAGGATCCATAGGCGATTAAGAACACCAACAGGTACACAACGACATGTATGGGGGCAAGCATTCGTACGCGCTAGCATGCGCAAGAGCGGGCAAAGGGAGATAGGCAATAGCGTAGCAGTGGTGAGCATGCGGTAGCTGGTGGAATGACGGTTGGCAAATGGCGGTAGGCGTTGTTGTTGTGATGGTGCAACGATGTGGCCCTAAGCAGAAGGCACTAGAGGACTCATTATGAGTCCTCTATTCTTCGAACATGAACTTCAAGATGTGCAATAGAGGTTATTTTGCCAGTTTCATAATGTAAATAATTATTGAGAAATGAAATAAAGGCTTGGCATGCTACACTTCGAGATTGCGCCCTAGAATGATTGTGTGTTAGTGTTAGTGAGAAGCTAGTGTATTATGCATGTTAGTCATCGATGAAGTGTAGACTTCTATAAATGGGGTTTCATTTCCTACAGATGGCATCAAATGTTGCATGCCAAAAAAAAATGATGCGGTGATTATTTAACGTATTAGTATTGCAGAAAGATCCAACTATAGACAAATAGCAAAAAATAACATGAGAAAACAATAAATTTTTTTATGTGAAAAACCTAGAGAGAGAAAATATCATAGGTCCTAGCCCAGCCGAAAAAGTCCACTATAAATGTTTAAGTATAAAGTTACACACTTTTCTCACGACTAGGAGAGTGGGATTACCAGGCACATCACTTTTCGATATACGTCGTACAGTAAAATACAGGAGTTGGGAATAATCATTGAATTATCAATACGATAGTTGTAAGCAGTGGTCGCTTGTTATTATATTAAAGTGGAGGTGTAGGTCTGCGATTATTGAGATTGAAATTTTTTACAAGATTTTCAATACAATATTATATATCACTATCATATTTGGGATATGATGCTAGCAAGTAGAGGTCGTCAACGGTGGTGAGTAGGGGCGGCCTGCGGTGGTCCACGGTAATTGGTGGTTATTGGGGTGGAAGTTATTATCGAGTTTTTAGTACAACATTATATATTGCGGATGTGAAAAGATATAAGAGGAATTAATTTTATTGATGAAAAGAGGGGTATAAATATTCATTATAGAATTTACTGGTAAGGAAAGTAATAAAAACAGAATATAGTAGAAAAGGAAATGAATAATAACAAAATATAAGAGACACTTAATCTTTCTAATTAAGGAGAGAAATAAATGTCAAGATCCCTCATATAATTTATAACCCTTTAAATATAGAGTTATAACAAATATGAAATATAATCATTAATATTTTCGAGATCTTTCAACACTCCTCCTCAAGTTAGGTTGTACAGATTGTACATGCCTAAGTTGTTACATAATTCCTTAAAGTTGATTCTTGGGAGAGGTTTAGTGAGGATAT
>NW_018244900.1:0-479 GCF_001263595.1 Phalaenopsis equestris | reverse complement strand
ACAAAGCTCGGAGTAACATTCCATCAATCTTCTAACTCAATCACATATGATTTGAACAAGACTTGTATAAGAATTGAGTAACTTCATAACAATGTTAGAAAAATATTCAAAACACATTGGAACACAATTCAAAACTTGTTTGAATTCTCTTTAAATAGGTTTCAAATAAAAAATTATTGTAGATAGGGGCCAATGCCCTCATTTGATTAGCTCAATGTTTTACAATTCTGTTGTATATAATCAATTTTACTTCCCAAAATAATCATTTTCATGATGTTTGCCTCTCATATTTACCATGTAGCATGAAGGTCATTGATTGCAGCCATGAGGGTAACTTTTTCTTTTTCAGTCAATGTGCTGCACATTTAAGCATCCATTGTGCCACGAAGATGGCTTTATACTCTCTTGCATCCGGTCATTAATTTTAGTGTTCATTTTGAGATCCCAGTTCTTTCTTTATATACATTTATCTTACTCTA
>NW_018244899.1:0-239 GCF_001263595.1 Phalaenopsis equestris | reverse complement strand
TCACATAAAAATTTCAAGTGATTAGGAGTTTTCCTCTGATGTCTTAATGAATTTTTTTAAAAATGCATATTTTTGCATGAAAATAATTATATGAATTAAATTAAATTGTGAAAATTCACATTATCGAGGTTACATGTTGATTAATTCATTTTGATTAATATCATTTTGAAAATTAAATTGTGAAAATATCATTTTGATTAATTCTCTTTAAAAATGCATATTTTTGCATGAAAATAATT
>NW_018244898.1:0-666 GCF_001263595.1 Phalaenopsis equestris | reverse complement strand
TAACGTATGATATAAAATCGTAGAAAGTCCTAAAACATAATGTGAGGATTTATGGACGAACTACCTCGACGACCTATAAGTATGTTATTTAAATCTATCGAACTTCAGGTGAAACATCTTCTATTGTATCTCTGTTGTTACCTCAACCGCCATCCGAAGATGAATTGTCATTTGCTCCAGACTTGTCATCTCAATTGCTACCCGGGGATGAATCATCAATTGACAATGTCATCATCTCGTCCTGAAAACAAGGGAGGAAGAAGAGAAAAAACTATGCCTCGAAATGCCTATCCTAGGATATTGTATAAGCATACTAAAAGAACTTGTATTTAAAAGTTTGAATGTAGGTGAATGTCTATAGTACAATCTAGTACAAAAAAGAAACAACTGTGTAGTAACATATCATAATAAAAAAAGACTGAAAGATGATTACGGAAATGAAGCAACATACAGAAAGAAAAGACTATACAATACTAATAATAAAAAAAGGTGTGCATGTCGGCGTTATTTTGGGTTGGTTTGTGGGGTTGCCCGTAAGAACCTGTCGGTCGCCAGAATCGAAATCCCATCGCCAACTTCAGAAGGTCGTGGAAGTACGAAATCAAACTGACCTCATATTTTTTATAGTTTCAAATGAAGGAGCACTGTACCTCAAATCCTGTATCT
>NW_018244897.1:841-2993 GCF_001263595.1 Phalaenopsis equestris | reverse complement strand
TTTTTTTTTTTCTTTGAAAGGATCTGAATTCCACTTGTTTCTTTTTGCAAAACTCCTAGGGAGATCTCCAACACTGTTGGTCATCCATCTGCTTGATCATCGATTGATTGGTATGTCGTTGCACTGATTTTAATACCCAAGTGATTCCATAAAATCTTCTAAAAGTGGCGCAAAAGAGCACATCTATAACATGTTGGCCCTTTCTTGAGCAGGTTCAACTCAAGAAGTGGTCTATTTTATTTAAAAAGTTTGAATTTCTCTTAAATATGGTTACCCTTTGTTAATATTGACTCCTCAAACTTATGACTATTTTGAACATTTATTCTCAATTTTGTTGATGCTTCTCTCAACGCTGCAAAATTGTAGCTCGAGACATCACAATTTCATATTCTGCATGAATGTCCATTACCTCAGACTTAGTACCTTCTAATACAACTACTCCTAAGTCAATTGGAGTCTCTCTCTTGGATTCAATGGAATTGCTAACGTTTTTTCCTTGTTGACTGGAAGTTGAGAATCCTTCATGTAATCTTCATTTTCTTCTGGATCACCATTTAGTTTTTCAATTGCTCTCTGATCTGTGAGAGAGATCATTCTCATGGTTGTGCAATCTTATTCAGTATGCCCAAATTCACTACACTTGAAGCACTTCATAGCTGAGAAGGATTTGTGTATATAGATTTGTTCCACTTGTTCTCCACTCTGACTTAGTGCATCCTCAGGCGGGGTCGGCTTTGATTTTCCTCTGATTGTACTCTTGTTGTAAAATCCTGGGGCTGAACTCTGTCTATAAGATGTGGTGATCATCTGGTAATGTTGTCTCTTCACTTTTGAAGCTAGGATTTGTGCATCCCGTTCGTAATGAACTGGTAGGTACTAGCGCTGCATTTTTCTTTTAGTATGAGATCAAATAGTCATCTTATATTTTCCCTTACGCTTGCGTTGGTGCTTTAAATTTTGCCATCAAAACAATGCACTCTTCTTTAACTTACTGACAATTAGTTTCATCATTATGTCTAGTGAGATTACTCAAAGAAAAGTTCCACACTTTGGAGCCATTCAATAAACTCGTTCGGATTTAGTTGACCGTCAAAATATGTCAAATTCACCTTTATTTCAATATCCTTTGTTCTCAATTATTTCAGGCTAAATTTTTGGAGTAGAGGTTTATCTCTGAAATCTTTAACAAATACTTAATCTCTCAACCTTCTTGATATCATATCCCAAAGCATTGTGGTTTGTCTTCTTTCTTTCTTGAATCATTCCTATGGGAAGGATTCAAGTGTTCCTTCCTCTCTCTTCGGATCTTGCTACCATGCTCATAAGTGACATCTCCTTGGGTCTTTTCCTCAATTTCGTCAAGCCTCTGTAGGAGTCGACGGAGATGTTCTTGTTTCTCTTGCATGGTGAAATTCTAATAAGGTTCTAGCAATTGCATCCTCAGTGGTATGATTCAAATATGAGTGTGGGTTCATGGAAGGAGGATGCATGGGTGATTTTGGGTGAGAAAAAAAATTGGTTGGAGATACGGTTGCGTATGGGCGGATGCTAGAAATCTTAGGATAAGACTAGGATTAAACTAGCTTAGATATTAAATGTTACGAGAGTCAACTCGAACTACAATAGAAAAATTAAATAATATTACTAAAAGCAAATATGCGCTTACAGCCAAACACCCTTGAAAGGGAAATTACAACAAATACGACAGAATGATAGCTAAAATAGGAAGTAACAATAAATGACAACACAAACTAAAACTAAGGTGGAGCTCAGAGTGGTGGTGGTGATTGGCGAGTGGTCGGAAATTGGCGAGATGGCGGATGAGCTGGTCGAACAACTGAAAACGACAAAGTAGCGGTTTCCCAGGTTCCAGACAACAAGCAGACAACGAATAATGAAGTTGAACAACTATTCTAGATGAGGGCAGCAAATAAGGAGGTAGGGCATAGGTTCTAGAGTTACCGACACGCCGAAAGGTAAGGAGTAGTGGTCGGGGAGACTGGGAAAGGCAGGGACAACAATAAGGTTATGGAGGGGGTAGTCATGGTGCTTGAAATAGCAGGAAAATAGCCAGCAGGAACGACCGTCGGGGTGAGTGGGTTGGGGAGGGGTGGTGGTGGTGGGGCAACAACAAGCAGGGATGATGACGACA
>NW_018244897.1:0-831 GCF_001263595.1 Phalaenopsis equestris | reverse complement strand
CCTTTACTTTTTTGGCGCAGGAATGATGACGACATCAGTGGGGAATGCCTGGTATTGCGGGACAGTAAAGAGTGGGTTGTCCTGGGGTTGCGGCTCAAATGAATTGTAGCAAGGTGCGAGGTGATTGGAAGGGATGACAATAGGCGGAGGAGGTGGTGGTTGGGGGCTGGAGTTGCAGCGTTACAAATGGAATGCTGTGTGGTAGTTCCAACAGCAAGGAAAGGCTACGGCGACGACGGTGAGGGAAGGAATGTGGAGGTCGTCGCCGGTGAGGGAAGGATGGTGGAGGTCGCCCGCCTCTGGCTACAACTTTAGAAGGGAGAAAGATGATGTCGACGGTTGTACTAACAAAAAACAGACACCAAAACTTAAAATCTAAATACATGAATCAAATATAGAAGCACTAGGTAATTAGGATTGGGCCCGTTGTTGAAAGGAGGCACCAAATTCACGCGAGGAAGGTCGGCTGGCGCTCAATTCGCTGCATTGAACCGGTCCTAGGTCGCTAGGAAGTTTCTGTCCGGTCAAGATTTCGGATTCGGTTCGCGATACTGTAGTAGATAACGGAAGACGTCTCTGCTGGTAGCACCCACATCAGTAAGTCTTTACATTACTGTTATTTAATAATCTTTGGTTTGTTGTGCTTGTCCTTGATGTTGGGAAAAATCAAGCTGAAATCTATTTGTTGCCTAAGAATAAAGATATTTTGGTTTAGTTTTTTATGGAAGGATTTACTTTTGAGAAGTGATATATTCTGTTTTGTTAACCTGGTTTGGCTCATTCTGGTCAATTTGATGTTGCAGGCCATTCTAGTAACCCGATCCATGCGGC
>NW_018244896.1:0-649 GCF_001263595.1 Phalaenopsis equestris | reverse complement strand
ATTTTTGGAAAATTTACATACATACCACATAATTCCTACACATTTGCAATCTAACACCTAAACTTCAATTTTTATCATATATGCCCCCTTATATATACTTGAAAAAGTGTATTTCACTTTTTAAATGTTAAAATAGTGATATTTTTTATGTGATATGATAGATTTGGATAATATACATGTAAGAACTAAATTTTATGTGTTGGATATTTAAATACATAAGAATTGGGCGGTATCTAAGTAAATGCCCCTTTTTTTTTTGGTACCTTAAAGAAAAGCTTACCTAGCACCAAGTAAAAAGACAGAAGTGTGCAAGAGAATTATTTCACATAAATTTGGTCATCTAGTGCTTGAAAACAAAGATTATTACCACAATTTATGTTGATTTGCTGTCCCTTATATTAAATAATAATATTATCTATTTTTTAGTGATAACTTATTATTTAATTAATGACATAATGAATTTCTTTAGCACATGCAGTGTGTTCGGTTTAATTACATTTTATTTAAGGAAATTAATGATTGTTAATGATTCTTTTTTTATGTTAGCAGCAGTCTAATGCACAACAAAACCCTTAAACAAGAGGCTTCAAAAGGCCATGAAAATAGAAGTTAGTTAATTTAAAATATTTAGTTGAGGATTACATAAGTT
>NW_018244895.1:0-792 GCF_001263595.1 Phalaenopsis equestris | reverse complement strand
GAAGAAAAATAATTAGAAGCCACACAATAAAAAATATAAAAAATGAAATAAAAAAGCCACACAATAAAAAATGAAATAAATTTTTTTAAAAAATTTAAATAATTTATAGATAAAAATTTGGATTTAAATAAATTTTGATTGTATTTTATATTAATATTATTTAAATTGAACATCTCGAGTCAGGTTTAGCCTGAGCCTGGCCTATTGAATGCAGCTCACAGGCCACTTTACGAGCTGAGCTCGAGCTAACCTGGCTCAATCACACTCCAATTTTTAAGAAAAATATAAATGTGATATCAATCCAATCAACATGAATATATATTACAAATGAAAATTACAAAATAACTATACATAAAACATGATTTTAGGCATATTATTATAAGAACAGATTGTCAAATTAATTGGTAAATGAAATGCAGCTCAGCAGCGCCGCTTGCTGCCGCAAGATGGACATTTGCATAAATACCACACAATTCTTATATTTTCACAAATGCAGCACCTGAACTTCCAAATTGACATTCATATATTGCACTAAGTCTTTAATATCGCGTCAAAAGTGTTGCACTACTACTTATGTTTTGAAGTGAAATGTCTGTTTTCATGCAAGGTTTGTTGCGTGTCAGAAGATTCATTTCCAAGAGTGCAGTAATTATTTAGCATTTTAATGTTGTATGAAAGTGTAGAAGACACGCAAGTAATAGAGGTGGCATATGGACGCCAGATATTTCTGTGGAAAATACAAAAAAAAGGAAAAAATCATGGAGTTTAGCCTAGTCAGAATGATTCACTGTA
>NW_018244894.1:0-208 GCF_001263595.1 Phalaenopsis equestris | reverse complement strand
TTGAAAATAACCCAGAAATAACCTGAATAACTCAGAAATAACCTATACGGCATGTAGAGCTACGTCAGTAGTCCGCACAGAAAAATTAGGCCTTTTGTTGTGATGTGAAATGTTTGAGAGGTATAAATGTAAAAAGTAATGTTTAGTTGCTAGACATGTAAATACATAGGAACTAGGTGTTATTTATATAAATATCCCAACATTAATT
>NW_018244893.1:0-218 GCF_001263595.1 Phalaenopsis equestris | reverse complement strand
AAGTTTGCTAAAATCAGAACTCTGAATGACTTTTTTATCAAGAACCTAAATGACTTTTTTTATCAAAATTTGAATGTTTCTTATTTAAAATATCATCTCGAGATTCGTGTTATGACTCGAGAGTCATACCAAATGATGAAAATTCGTTAATGGCGTACCATATATAATTAAATTTGATCTCTCTTTTTTTTTCAATACTTTCATTTAATTTTGATCTT
>NW_018244892.1:0-848 GCF_001263595.1 Phalaenopsis equestris | reverse complement strand
CCTAAAGCATAACTAGGATCTCGCCTTGACTTCATGTTTTTCCAGACTCATTTCTAGAGTGATCACTAATAAGAAAGCCTTGTGAGAAGCCTTAATTAGGTGTGTGATTCGATATGAAGATATTACTCTTATTGAGACAATGAATGGAGCTCCTTTGAATGTCAAAATCTTGCCAAATGAAGGCGATGTTTGGCTGCAACTTAGTTTTATGTTAAATAGGATATATCAAATCCGATAGATCCGGATTTATCAAATCCACACACTACGATGGAAGCGCTAGGGAGCTACAGAGGAATAAATCCGCCTCGCAATCGGATTTATTAAATCTGGATTTACGCCATAAAAATGATGGAACATAAGAACAAAAAGACAAGATGCAGAAAAAACCGATTTAATGGAGCGTGGGATTTATTTATTTATTTAGTGTTTGGTTGGATTTAAGCTAAATACATGATTAAATTCTATAAATAATATGCTGCCAAACACCGCAGAAGACTATTACATTGTCAATATGCCTCTTGGGGGCACAATCCAACCTTCCCCCAACAAGTTGTGCTGGCAATGAATGAAAAGTTTGCTAAAAAATAATGAAAAGTAGGGAATTGCTCCTTCAACTACCGAAGGCAGGAAGGATGATCTCAATCATTATTCCAAAAGTGCATGCATTGAAGGTGCATTCCCACCATTGCTTTGGAGCCAAAGATATCATTTTTCCCTCTATCATAGTCTATGCCATCGGCCCTTAGAGGCCAAGTTCGAATAATGTTTAGGGAAGTCACAAGTCTTGGATGAAGCAATGTCGACAAATGCTTCTAATAAAAAGGATCACACTAAGGTTGACATTTCTT
>NW_018244891.1:0-2424 GCF_001263595.1 Phalaenopsis equestris | reverse complement strand
GATCAAACAAATTGTGATGGATGGACATTTTATCTCTGAAAAGATCAGTGATGACATTATACACTTAATCTACGTTCCAACTCATTTTCAAGTCGCTGATGTCTTCTTGAAATCTCTACGTCCAAGCAACTTAGCTGATTTGAATACCAAGCTGGGTCTTTACAATATCTATGGCCCAGCTTTAGAGGGAGTGTGGAATTTCGTACTTATATATAATGTTGTGTAGTGTAATGTTTGAAACAACATAATAGAATTATTTTTCTAGTTTCCTCAGTTACTTTTATGAACCTCTTGCCATATCTTTTTTGATCTCATCGATATGATATTTGAAAGGCCATTGTTGGTATTCTCTATTAAGAAATCCAATGGTTCAAAATCAAATGAACGGGTCTTTTGATCTCTTTACAATCACGTGTCCAAATTGTGAAGGAAGCTTTCACTTATAAACTTCTTCAGGGTGGATGATTGGATTAACTCTCTGTCATGATCAGATTCCTAGATCTTCAAAGTACACAATTTTAGGCTTTAAGGCTTGCCACTAGGTATGGAACATGTAGAGCACTTTAAGGCTTATACCTCACAATGGGATAAAGAGTCTTATATTTCAACTATTTGAGACATGTATTGAGATACGCCTTCAAGCTCATATAATGAGGCATACATTTCTATTTTTGGGTTTGACAATTCACAAAAGGATGATTTCAATATTGATTTTTTCAATGAAGAAACAATAATAACTAAAGTTGATAAGAATGTAGCAACAAATGTTAGTGTAAAGCTTCATATAATAGAAATTATAGAATGTCAATACAATCATTATTTTAAATAATATTATTATTGGATTTTATTAATTAAAAAAGAGGAGATAATTGAGAAGCAAATGATGGAGAAGATTTGGAGAAAGTTGATGCACGTGAGGTTAATGAGGTAAGAAGTCAATTATGATGATTTGAAGGAACACCTTTGAAGTAATAGGAGTGGGAGAGACTTAAATTTAGAATCCAAAGTGATAACTAGTTTATTTAAGGACATTCAATTATTTTGAAATTTTTGGTTATGTTTGCTTTTTAATCTTTAGACTTTTTCTTTATTATATAGTGATCGTATGAATTTTATGATTTTACTTACCAGTGGAACATTTAACTATAATGTCAAAGATTACTTTTCTTGAGATCTCTCCTTAGGCCCTTTAGGTTATGTAAAACTCTTTTTTATGTAATTTGAGTTTTAAATATAAAATGAGATATCTTTTATGTGAGAGTTCAATATGATTTGGCATGCCCAAGAGCTTTCTTGATTTATCATTCTACCTTATTTTAGTGGTCTTAAATGATGTAAGGTGTAGATTGGCATATGGTGCTTGCCTAGATTGTGTAAAAATATGAGAAGGGGATCAGAGTGCTCGGTAACTTAGGAAAGATTTCGTCATTATGGGGTCAAACAAACTTATGGTTTGATCTAACATGCCTAGGAGGTTTTTCATCAATTTTACCCTCTAATTTCCACATAATCGAAGGCAAAATAAAAAAAAGTTTTTGGTTGTCCCATATGGTAGTACCATCCGGATTCAATGTCAAAGAAATGTCAACCTTAGTGTGATCCTTTTTATTAAAAGCATCTGTCGACAATGCTTCATCCAAGACGTGTGACTTCCCTAAGCATTATTCGAACTTGGCCTCTAAGGGCCGGTGGCATAGACTATGATAGAGGGAAAAATGATATCTTTGGCTCCAAAGCAATGGTGGGAATGCACCTTCAATGCATGCACTTTTGGAATAATGATTGAGATCATCCTTCCTGCCTTCGGTAGTTGAAGGAGCAATTCCCTACTTTTCATTATTTTTTAGCAAACTTTTCATTCATTGCCAGCACAACTTGTTGGGGGAAGGTTGGATTGTGCCCCCAAGAGGCATATTGACAATGTAATAGTCTTCTGCGGTGTTTGGCAGCATATTATTTATAGAATTTAATCATGTATTTAGCTTAAATCCAACCAAACACTAAATAAATAAATAAATCCCACGCTCCATTAAATCGGTTTTTTCTGCATCTTGTCTTTTTGTTCTTATGTTCCATCATTTTTATGGCGTAAATCCAGATTTAATAAATCCGATTGCGAGGCGGATTTATTCCTCTGTCGCTCCCTAGCGCTTCCATCGTAGTGTGTGGATTTGATAAATCCGGATCTATCGGATTTGATATATCCTATTTAACATAAAACTAAGTTGCAGCCAAACACCACCTTCATTTGGCAAGATTTTGACATTCAAAGGAGCTCCATTCATTGTCTCCATAAGAGTAATATCTTCATATCGAATTACACAACTAATTAAGGCTTCTCACAAGGCTTTCTTGTTAGTGATCACTCTAGAAATGCGTCTAGAAAAATATGAAGTCAAGGCGAGATCCTAGTTATGCTTTAGG
>NW_018244890.1:0-792 GCF_001263595.1 Phalaenopsis equestris | reverse complement strand
CCTAAGTGAAAAAGAGAGAGTTTAGAAAAAATGTCATCTTGGGAGAGCGATTTAAAGAAGGAGGAGGCAATGATAAAGAAGTTTGTTAGTCAGAGTGCGCAAGAGTTATACAACAGTTTCTTCGTCGTTAGTATCAAAGGGATAGCGGAGAAAATCATTAAAATTGAGGCTGACGTAACTTTAATTGAAGCAAAAGTGATGGAATTTAATGCACATCAAGATCATATGGGATGACAACTTATGATGCGGTTTAGCCGTACCATTGTTATAGAAGAAGCAGACAAGGCTATGTAGTTAAAGAACAAGTTGATTGAAGAAGATTCAACCAGAGTTATTAACCATCATCCGTTCTTGTAGATTTATATTCCAAATACTGAAGAAGAGAATAATGGTAGGCCAGAGTTCGTTCCACCGACTGGAGAATGGAATTAAGTTCATAGTTTAGTGTTCGTGTGCTTAGTGTTTGTTTTAAAGTTAAGTGTGTTTAGTATGTTATCAATGTGATAATTGTCTAGTGTTTGTGTTAGGAACTTTCTCATCCGAGACTATTTGAATTGAGAATTTATGTATTAAAAATGTTTGTAATCGTTCGTAAATTAATATAAATGTTTGTTTGTGTGAAATTACGTGTTACTTTGTGTTGAATTGAATTAGTTAAGATTGGTGAATTAAGAAGTTTCTTGCGCAAATCTCTATGACATGCTGAGCCTAGCCATTCTTTTTTTGCTTTTATGGAATATGTTCAAGATCCAACGACATCCAGACTTCTGTTATTTATTCCTATGACTATTT
>NW_018244889.1:0-1296 GCF_001263595.1 Phalaenopsis equestris | reverse complement strand
TAAAAAATTACAAAACCATTTTCAAAATTAAACAATATTTTTAAAACAAAACAATGAACCATTTTCAAAATTAAACAACATTTTTAAAACAAAACAACGATTGCATAATACGTCCTCTTGAATTTACAGGTGTCCCTCGGATGAGGTAACCCACAGTTGCTAACGAGATTTCCCCAGTTTATATGAGCTTAACAACTAATTTAGATTAAAAAAATTTAAGGGAAAATAGTGGTACCGGAACAAGGGAAAAGCGGGATCCTAATTGGTGTTGCTCTAATCAACTTTCATTCCTCCCATAATGTTTGAACACAACCAAAACTTGTCACTTGAAACACAGCTGGTAAAACCTTTTGAACCTTAGAACATAAGACTGCTACTTCGAAGAGAACCTTGGAGCTAACTCTATGGCAACATTACAAGGATGCACGGAAGAATAATTTCTAAGGATCTACAACCTCACATATTTTCCCTAGAATTAAATAATAAGCCATAGGATTTTGAGGTTGTTTGCCTAGTGCAACATAAATCCTCACTTTATCTTTAAGCTTTTGCACAATGATGTTGTACAATCTAAGCCCTAGCTCATCTTAAGCTTTGAGTTTTTCGTTTGTTACGACATAACTTGTTACGACATAACCCCTCTTATCTTCCAAGCTATTTGTATGACTGTGTCATGAAAATATAAGCCCTAATTAATAAAATTGGCACGATAAAAATTTAATAACATCTCTCCGAAATTGAAGCGAAACCATAGGATGGCTTGGGAAGTCTCTGTGGTTCTCCTCAGGATCCGTAACATTCTCTAGTTTTTCTTTATTTAGGTTTGACCTTAATTTTTCTAAATTTGAGCTTTGCCCATTTGACACTCCTTTGTGTGTCCTTTGAAAATTCCTACCCTTTGAAATTCTTGAAGACAATCTTTTCTTATCTAAATCAAGAGTTTTCTTATGTCACCTCAACCATTTAAAACGTAATTAAATTTATGCGCTTGCTCTTATAAGAAGCTTTAAAACTCAGCCTAATATATACCATGTCTAGTTTTTCATATTAGATATAGGAATTTGTCAATCAACATAAAGGTTTGCAGACTAAAATAATGTCATAAATCCTTTAGTTTATTTAATTGAGGCTCACTAGTAAGTAATATGTCTATTCCTTGGGATAGATGCATTACTTTCGGTGTTGTGCTTGTTTATTTAAAATATTTTTTATATGAGATCGGTTTGGTCTCATATATTCAAAATTAAAACTGTTACTTTTCAAAAGTATATATGTGCATATATATATATATATATA
>NW_018244888.1:0-1558 GCF_001263595.1 Phalaenopsis equestris | reverse complement strand
CATATCACTCAAATGTTTAGCATCACATCAAAAATACCATAATCGCCATCTAAGACACCTTTTCATGCATAGGTTTATGAAACCAAGGTGTTATAAGTGTAAATATCAAATTTTGGGTGGTACATACATAAATCATAAGAATTTTATGGTAGATATATAATTCTCTGACCAATCATTTGGGTTTTGGCAAAAGACTATTTAAAAATTTTGGCAGTAGATAGGTCCCCATAGGTTGGGTATTGGCAAAAGACAATATTTAAAAAATTTTGAGTCGGCTCGAACATGACCCAAACAAACACTAAAAAATTGGTTGTGCACATAACTATCATTGCATGTCATATATAAACAATTTTTTTTTTTTAATTTGGCTATTATTACTTTTTTAAAGTTAAAAGTATAATTTTAAATAAAAATAGAGTTGGCAGGTTAAGTGGGTCGGGTTCGGGTTAACCGTGTATGGGTCGAGTCAAGTTCGGGTTGAGTTTTTTGACCAATTTATTATTCGGATCGAGTTCAAGTTGACCCGAATTGACATCACTAATAATCCTCCTCCGGCCATATATTAGAACATAAATTTTTAAGGCTCACAACTTGAGCGAGCCAAGGATTCTAAATATCAAGCCCACAACCTTCCACCAAAAGCTCATATTCAATTTCCTACCAAATTAATGGAAGATTCTCCCTCATCAATTTAGAACTATTCTCAAAACTTAAAGCTGGGTTCCGAAACTCTATTGGAGATAAAGGCTGATGTTCCAGCTCCTACTTGCCCCTTCGTGTTGGCCAATCATCATCTGATGATATCAACGAAGACAATCCTCAATTTGTGAACATAGCTTCATCTTATTTGTGAAGAATAATGACTATAACATATCTCAACAGTTGTCTAATTCAGATTAAGTGTTCAAAGTCTTATTTCTCTGGTAGACAAGAGATTTCATATTCTTGATAGTTGAAAGGCTAGGAATCAAAAGAAAATCCATGTACATTCACCTATATTTACTAGGCTTCAACCTATATGATCCAAATGAATAGTTCTATAATTTTTATAATCAATAGGATGCTTCATCCTTCATGTTCTTTTCATCCCTTCTATGCTATTGTATTTTTTCCTCCCTGCAATTTCTAATAATTGCCTTTGTTGTACTCGTATCACTAACTGGTTGAGATTATAAAAAAAAAAATTTTAAAACAAACCCATATTTCCACTCAAAATACCTAACAAATGGCAACCCATGATCACTAATTAAGAGTCTGTTTGGAGGCAGCTGCAACTTTATGAAAAAGCAGTTGTGAAACTTCTATTCAAAAAGTTGCGGTGGCTATTACAAAATAAAAAATAAAAAAAATCAAACCGCAGTTTTCTAGCGGCCACCGCAGATGGTCATGTCTGGTGGGAAAACTCAGCTTTCAGGTGCAATTTTTTAAGAACACAGCGCAGTGTTGCCAAATAGGAAAAACTACAGTGCACCACCACATCATAAGTTCTCTGAAAGCTCAATTCAAAAGCCCTCTAAACTCGGCATACTAAGTCCACAATCACCCATGATGATTGAAC
>NW_018244887.1:0-244 GCF_001263595.1 Phalaenopsis equestris | reverse complement strand
GGCACGACTTCGGGAAGGAAGACCGCGGGCAGAAGGATGCCAGGCAAGGACGAACGAGGTCAACTTTCTCTCGCGTGGAGGAGGAGCTCGGTCTGCTCGAGACCGAGAAAGGGAAAGGCCAGACACGCAAATGGGAGAGGGAAAGAAGGCAAAGCTCGACTGCGTGTGTTTGGGGATTTAGTGTTTAAAGAGCAAAGGGGAAAAAAAAATTATATAAATTAATATATATATATATATATACATA
>NW_018244886.1:0-6377 GCF_001263595.1 Phalaenopsis equestris | reverse complement strand
GACTAAAATAATTAATTTTTAAAAAACTCCATTTTAAAAATTTAGCCTATAAAATCATACGGAGCATGGAAATAATTACTTATTAAATAAAAATTTTGTAAAGTCATTGTATCAGTCCAATCTTCAATGTATTTAACATAACTTTATTCATGAACCTACTACTAATGCTTTGAATTATTCAACTTTTTCATCTCCTTGTGAATTCACATCTAAAACTTTATTAGATGAATTTACTCGCCTTGGTCCTACTGTTTTTTGAAAAATAAGAGAGTTTCCACTATTAACGGTGAATATTAGTGTTATCTTATACAATAGTTTGTAGAACTTGTGATGAGTTATGGATTACTTTACAAGAAAAGCTATAGTTAAGTCCATACATGCATGAAAATATAAAGTAATCAATCTGTAAAAGCAGAATTTTTGAAGTTATGCAAAATGAGCAAATATGAAAGTCTAGACTTGGATATGCAAATAATGTGCATTAATATTGATTTGGGAGACGTTTGGATGTTGAAAAGTTAAAGCAGAGTAAGAAAAAACAACAAAAAATAAATGTGTACATTTGAAACATTAGAGTTATATAACTGAGATATAAAATGACAGAAGATTACTTTTTTTTTATATAATAAAATAAATTTAGCTTGAAGCAACAATGGCAATGGCGAGGCTGATGGTGACTGATGGCGGAGGTGACAGACAGTAGTGGCAGGTTGACATGCGATGCATTGAATATTCAAAAATTGATCAAAGTTGTTGATTTTGGAGTACAATAAAAATGACCTAATGGGGACTTTAGAATTCCTCAAATTTTAATTTGAATTTATTTTTTATCAAACCAAATATCTACATTTCTTAACCGCTGTATTCAGAATGCTTTGCACAAAAAATCCTTCAAACCAAACAACCACATTGTTTTTTTATTTTATTGTTTTTTGCTACGCTGTTTGAAAGTAAGACTGTGATTTTTTCCCATAGTGAACAGGTTGTGTTTTCATTATTTGGATGATTTATTGTCAAGTTAATAGCTCTATGTGTTGTTTCCCCGTATTATTTGGATGATTTATTTTTTTTCTCGACCATTGGTCCTTCACTACAAGAGTTGGGTAACTTTTTGTCTCACCTGCATATTCTTTTCTTGCCTTTCTATAGAAAATTAATGAGTCAAAATTAAATTTTTCCCAAGGCCGATTGCCACTAATTTGGGGATTTGGCACTGTCACACTAATCACTTTCTTGTCCTATGGAAACGTTAAAGTTCTTGTTTTCTCCAATTAATTTTCCTAATATGGCATGAGACTTATGGTTAGCTATTCTAACTAGAATCAGACTTTAGCTACTTCCTTATAATGGTAGCTTCCTACTATAACTGGAACTAAATTCGATTGTTTCTTTTTCAATACGCGACTATAGCAGAAATTAGAGACTGAACTAATTTTCTCCAATATTTGGCATTTCTATTATATCAATGATTCAACTAATTGATTTCCTTATTCTAAAAATTTTGGTTCAATTGAGAGTTATATATTTTTAGACACATTCAAATTGTTTTGTGAATCTAAGAATTCAAAGTTTTATTTTATTATAATAGGACCCACTAAAGGAATGTAAAAGGTCATTTGATTGCTTAATAAAGCTCAATTTTCTAAACTTCTGTGTGAGTTATTAAAAGTGGGTTCTTTGAAGGTAGTACCAGTCATGACAAATTTCAGGACCCCTTATCACTATGAGAATAGATCTTCTTCGATCACTTAAATGATCTATCTTTGTTGTTTTTATTTACAGACTTTGTGAAGTGTGAACAGTGTTGAGTGAGCACTTGAAATTTTATCAAGCATGCTACAATTGGTGTTTTTCTGTGGTCTAAATTCTAATAGTAGTGCAAATTTATTATGCCCACAAACTTTCTTGAGTACTGCTAAATTTAGATGTACTTGAAATTATTATTTGGTGGGTAAATTTATGTATTTTTTATTTCTATCAAGTGTTTGTTTTGCATATTAGTTGGTGCAGTAAGAATTATTTTCTTTGATGTGTGCTTTTGTAGATCTCATCCTAGATTTGCAATAGGGAAGCCTTATCATGCTTCACCCTCCAAAATAAATAAGTGGTTCTGGTACCCTATCCATCCACATTGATCCCCGGGCCGGCCTGAGAAAAAAAATTATTTAAATTTTTCAAAAATTAAAGTCGTAGATTTGAACTTAATGTAATAGCTGAACAAACTCAATCTAACCCCAGTTTAGCAACAAACCTAACAGTATCTTAGTTCATAGCAGCAGAACATGAAAAGTTTAGGTAAAAGATTTCAACCTTTTTAAACAATAAAAGGCCTTCATGAGAAGAGAAAATAGTAGCTCGCTATTTTGCAATAAAAAAAAATATAACTAAAAAAAATCAGAAAAATCTTCTACGCAAGAAAAAATACAAATTAAAAAGCAACTATTTGATGAAAGCATACCTCATATGACATGTTATCTACATCTAATCTCATATCTCTATGTTGATCATAGAAGCTAAAACCTTCTAAAATGTTTGCCTCTAAAACCAGTAATTGCTGCAAGTATATAAATAATCTTGGTTAACATAAGATGACAACAATTAGGAATATTGACAGCAAATTCAAGGAGCAAATACCTCATATGTCAACTCTTCATCTTGCTCAATCCTCTCCAGTGCCTGTAAAACCTGTATACAAAAAGGAATCTTTAGGTGTAGAATCTTTTCGCTCATTTGATCGGCATAGTTGTCATCTGCAGTACAGACCTCTCCAATTCCTTCCATGTCCAATCCAAGGAAATCATCTACATCTTCAGAACGTAAAAAAGACACGCTCCGAGAACTTCGACCATGTGACCGTGGTCTTCCAACAAATGAAGTGTTCTGGAAATCAAATGGCCTCTCTTGAACAACTTCAGAAATTATTAATGGAGAGTGGAGCTGTGTTGGAAATGTAATAGTCCCAGGCAGTTCAAAAATATGTTCATCTTCTTGCTCATTCAACCTCATACTGCTAGTCTCTGCACCAGAGCTCAAGCGGGTTCTTAATGAAATTGTGGCATCTCTGCTGTTGTATTGGCATTTGGTCCCGGAGGTACCATCAGGCACTTGCAACACCGAGGAACCTTCTCCATCCTGAGAATTTTTTCTGAGTAAAACAGCTCTTTTATCATGTCCAGCAGAGGAAGAAACAAATGAAAGAGCATCTGAAATTGATGCAGCGCCAACAATTTTCAGACCATACCCAAGTGGTCTATCAATCACACACTGTGGAGTAAATGTAGGAATTTGACTAGCAATTCTTGGTATTGAAGAATGGCAGAAAGGAGGGTTTGCATTGTCCTGAATAGCACTTTTGGAACTTTGACAAACTTGCTTGCCATATCTGCTGGCAAATGTGGCTTTGGAATTGCTTGGCATTTTTGTTGAACTTGAAGGAAAACTGTGAATAGCGGGTTGTTTAAGACCTCCAGAATATTCATTCTCTTTTTTTCTTCCATGGAACTCCAAATCAAACATGAAACCATCGTCTTTCTCGGCTTGTTTATTAGTGCATTCTGCCACATTTGCTTCTTTGAGAGATTCCTCATTTAGAATTCCATGGCAATTCAAATTGATACTTGAAGACAATGATCTTGAAGAACTTGCAGAATTAGGATTGCTGCTTCTAAAGCACAAAGGATGTTTCAAATATTTAAGTTTCCCAGAACAGTTATTTTGAGTGTTTTTCATTGAATTATGCCCAGTACTGCAACCTGTAGCGTTGCACTCATGAAAGTTTCTCGCATGCTTTGTCTCTTTCAAAGGAAGACCAGAACTTCTTTTGGATAATTCCAGCCCACCAGCTGGTCTTTTCTTAGTGTGATCATCCATGGAAGACAAAGATGTCTTTGAAGAGCAGAACCTCTTCTGAAATACCTGGAGCTCTCAGACCAAATTTTAGACGTGAAAAAAAATGTATATGTTGAATATTTTTCCTGAAAAGAAACAGATTATACAAATCTAGTTATATTAAACTAATGTTAATACAAGAAATATTGACCAAGAAGAAGCCATAATGTCCTTTAAACACTCGGGAAAGAAATTATTTTGAATGAATAAAATTCCACGAATCAATAATCAACTAAAAGGTATAGTAACTGATGAGAAAAGTGGAATTATTAGCCAGCCTGGATTATTTCTCACGAGTTAAGCACCATTAAAATATACACACAAAGAAGACTGTCATCAAACCCCATAAAAAGAATTCAGCCCATTGAACTAATAAACTCTACCAATCATTCGGGGAAGGGAACAAAGAGTCTTCAACCATAAAAATGCGCAAACTATTTTTAACAAGTAATCAGCTCATTAGACTAGAGTTTCCAACCGCCATATTAGGCAAATCAACGGCAATACCAGCAGTTGCAGACAGCAGCAAAAGTTACACAATGTAAAACACGTTTCCTGGCATTGAAGCCAGCACCCCAGTAAAAAAAAATGAAATTTAGGAGCTTATATTAAAAAAAATGTACTAAAAAAGAACAATGAAGCTTTCAGTATTTCCATGATTCCACGTAAATTAAGAAATTCATAGTCAACATTCAACAACAATAAGATAAAAAAAACTTTTTTTTAAAAAAATCAAACATTGCTCATCAGAAGGTAATCGATCTCCGCGTGTGAAGAACATAAACAGCTAAATCAAAACAGAAAGGAAGATAAACAAATGTTTCAAAAGCGATTGTTAATGAGCATAGGCAGTAACTGAAGGAATAGGGACAGCCCAAACCTGCAACAGCTTCCAGAGTCACCGAACTCCTCACAATTTCCCCCTCTACCTACAGAAATCAAACAATCTGATAAAAAGGGTAACGGGATTTCAGCGCAAAAGGTAATCCTAACCGAGAAAATGCATGAATTTCCCTGCAAGCCATCAATCATAACAGCAACAAGGCACACCTTCAAGCAAAAAAAAGAAAGAAATATCCACAAAAATAGCCTATTAACCTCGAGCTCTCAAGCTGGTGTTCCAAGTACGAATGATGCCGAATTGATTGCTAGAGATGGAAAGAATGGGACAGGACGAGAGGTGTTGAGCGTTGTAGGCGGCTGTAATCATTAATACTGCAACGAAGACGAAGGAGATGCGGACCTGCTTCCAATATCCGTGATTGCGAGATCAGGGAGTTGGATGGGTATATCACGCTCTCTTCTTCTTCCTCATAGTGTCGTTGATGTGGAGTGACCGCTGCCCACAATGGGTATATCACGCTCTCTTCTTCTTCCTCATAGTTGATGTGGAGTGACCGCTGCCCACCAAAGTGGAATTTATTAGTAGCAAACTCATTTAGTAAGCGGGCTGTCTTTTAGGAGCGCTTATTCTGTTCAATAGAAAGGTGGCACTTGCAACTGTGGTCCTCACAATTAAAAAAATGAAATTAAGGCATTCTTACAGTTCGACCCTTTAGTAAGCGGGCTGTCTTTTAGGAGCGCTTATTCGCTTATTCTGTTCATTAGAAAGGTGACACTTGCAAGTGTTGTCCTCACAATTAAAAAAAAAGAAATTAAGGCATTCTTCAGGTTCAACCTGGCCCGAGTCCGGCCCAAAACACGTAAAAGTTAAACAGCGCGCCTGAAAAAAAGATAATTTCATCGAAAACCCAAATATTGCCCAAGCAAGGAGAGCGCAGAGCACCCTCATTCGATCTTTCAGGGTTTTTTAATCAGAAAAACTTAGGATTTTAGAGTTGCTGTTGGAAACCGAAGAGAACACAGTGAGAATGGAGACGGAAGAGTCATTGAGAATAGAAACCGAAGAGGAATCGATAATGGAGACCCAGAAACGCAAGAAAAAGGAAGCGAAAGAGCGAAAGAAGAAGGAAATCCAAGAGGGTTCATTCAGTTAATTTTTATTTTGGTGGTTCTATCTTCATTGAGAAGACCATTTGGGTAATATTTTAGTTGTACTTGAGTAACAAATCACTCAGAGTAATATATGAGTTGTATTTTACTATTTTTGAGTTGTACACAAGTACACACAATATTATCTTAAAAAATCAACATGAAATCGCAATAAAACCTGTTATTTAATTATAATACCGAACTAATCACTGCTTAACACTACCTTAAATATTACATAAGTATTACATAAATAATACTATAATAATAGCAGAATACAATGAAAAAACTACCAGAATATAAACTTAATACTATACCAGAATATAACATTAATACTATTAATACCAGAATACAACGGAAAAACTTCCATAATATAACTAAAGTATTATACTTGAATACAACTTAAGTAATACTACATTAATACTAAAATACAACGGAAATACAACAATAATATAACATAAATACTGGACTTAGCCCAAGGTTAGCCCAACCTAGACCCA
>NW_018244885.1:0-204 GCF_001263595.1 Phalaenopsis equestris | reverse complement strand
ATGTACATATACACATATATATATGTACATATACATATACACATATACACATGTACATATACACATATACATATACACATATACATATACACATGTACATATACACATCTATATATGTACATATACATATGTACATATACATATGTATATCTACATATACATGTATATGTATATACATATGTAGATATACAGATGTATAGATAT
>NW_018244884.1:0-862 GCF_001263595.1 Phalaenopsis equestris | reverse complement strand
TTTTTTTTTTCTTGCTACAGATATGGAAGTTTAAGTACAAGCTTAAGGAGAAAAAAAAAAAACCTTATGTACACAGCTCCAACTAATTTTGGTGCATCAATGTGATGGTCTTTCACCCCCAACATTCAGTATTGAAGATGACACCCCACACCCTCAGATTCTATCATTAAATTCTCAAAATTACTTAATGATTTCAGCTGCTGGCTAATCGAATCTATAGTCTTTTGGCAGGCAACAAACATTTCAGAAGACATAACAAAATCCCTCTCCTGCAGAAATGTAATGCATTTTATTAAGAATATAGGAATTATTCTCAAAACTGAGAGAGGAAAAGAGAACACTGCAAAATCAAAATTTACCTTTCTCAACATAATCTTGTCTTCTTGCTTCTTTGTGGACATTTGCAGAAAAATTGGCTTCTCTTCATCTACTTCCTGACGCAATGATGACACCATGTCTTGCAGCCTCTTAACTTCCAAATGTGCTGACTCCAGCTGAGTCTCCATTTCTTCTCTGCTTGCTGCTAATCCTGCAGAAATTGCTCTCTCCTCTTCCACTTTCCTTTCCAGTAAGTTTGCCTTCTTATACAGATCCTCCACTTCAATCTTCTTTGCCACCATAGTAGCTTCTGCTTCAGCGTTAAATTCTGTTGATGCCGCTCTTTCTTCATCAATAATTCTTTCCAGCGAACTTACGTTGTCATGCAGTTGCCTGACTTCAAAATTAGCTGAACTCAGCTGAGATTGCCAGTGCTCCACTTCCTCTTCTAATAACCTGATCCTCTCCCTCAGCTTCACAGATTCCATAGTGGCTGATTCAAGCTCTACGCTCAGTTTCTTTCTATTTGCTTCTTCATCTTCCA
>NW_018244883.1:0-862 GCF_001263595.1 Phalaenopsis equestris | reverse complement strand
TTTTTTTTTTCTTGCTACAGATATGGAAGTTTAAGCACAAGCTTAAGGAGAAGAGAAAAAAACCTTATGTACACAGCTCCTACTAATTTTGGTGCATCCATGTGATAGTCTTTCACCCCCAATATTCAGTATTGAAGATGACACCCCACACCCTCAGATTCTATCATTAAATTCTCAAAATTACTTAATGATTTCAGCTGCTGGCTAATCGAATCTATAGTCTTTTGGCAGGCAACAAACATTTCAGAAGACATAACAAAATCCCTCTCCTGCAGAAATGTAATGCATTTTATTAAGAATATAGGAATTATTCTCAAAACTGAGAGAGGAAAAGAGAACACTGCAAAATCAAAATTTACCTTTCTCAACATAATCTTGTCTTCTTGCTTCTTTGTGGACATTTGCAGAAAAATTGGCTTCTCTTCATCTACTTCCTGACGCAATGATGACACCATGTCTTGCAGCCTCTTAACTTCCAAATGTGCTGACTCCAGCTGAGTCTCCATTTCTTCTCTGCTTGCTGCTAATCCTGCAGAAATTGCTCTCTCCTCTTCCACTTTCCTTTCCAGTAAGTTTGCCTTCTTATACAGATCCTCCACTTCAATCTTCTTTGCCACCATTGTAGCTTCTGCTTCAGCTTTAAATTCTGTTAATGACGCTCTTTCTTCATCAATAATTCTTTCCAGCGACCTTGCCTCGTCATGCAGTTGCCTGACTTCAAAATTAGCTGAACTCAGCTGAGATTGCAAGTGCTCCACTTCTTCTTCTAATAACCTGATCCTCTCCTTCAGCTTCACAGATTCCATATTGGCTGATTCAAGCTCTGTGCTCAGTTTCTTTCTATTTGCTTCTTCATCTTCCA
>NW_018244882.1:0-374 GCF_001263595.1 Phalaenopsis equestris | reverse complement strand
TCAAAAGGATAGGACTTTTCAACGAGATTGGATAACGATGTGCGAAAGGGAAATAGTTCAAGTTTGGAACATTTTGTTGTAGAGTCTAAAGGAGGAAGAACTAGGGGATGTCACAAATTCGGAGGAGAACCTCGATGACTTCCCAAGCTATCCTATGGTTTGGCTTCAATTTATAGAAGAAATATTTAAATGTTTCATTATGCCAATTTTACTTTTTTAGGGCTTACATTTGTGTGAAATGATCACATGAATAGCTTGGAAAATGTGAGGATTTAGGACATGATGGACGACAACCTCAGAATTCTAAGATGAGTTTGGGCTTAGATTGTACAATAGAGTTATACAAAGACCTAAAGATGAGGTGAGGATTTATG
>NW_018244881.1:0-450 GCF_001263595.1 Phalaenopsis equestris | reverse complement strand
ATTTGAAACCATAGATTATATCTCCAAACCACAAATGAAACAACAATATAAAATAATACACAGAATGTAAGCCACAGAATAGACAACTCAACAAAATTTTTAGGCAGAATATATACTTTTATTCACAGCTGAGAAAATCCTTTACAATCATTACATAAAACCGCAAATAAAACCCAAAATACATGTGTTATATCTCCAAACCAAAGATTACATTAGATTGTTCATAATTTAAAACGAATAATACATTGTTAAGTACAAAATTTGAAATCAGTACTTAATCCCGAGCACCCCAAAAAAAAAAAATAAAATCAGTGAGATCAAATCAACATCTAACATCAGCACCGAGCTATTGTGCCTTCGAATTAAGCTACCCAGTGGGGACTCTTTGACCTATTTCATTGGTAATTCCCCACCGGGTTGTTTTATTGCTTTATGTAAATCTTCAACTTC
>NW_018244880.1:0-217 GCF_001263595.1 Phalaenopsis equestris | reverse complement strand
TCATTGGAGCAAAAAGATGCAAAATGGAGCGAATTCAACGCAAAAAGGATCAAAATATGAAAGAATTGAACTAGGGCGCCGACGGCGAGCCCAACGACGCTTACGACGAGATTTTCCTAAGACTCCAGATAAATAATTTAGAGGGCCCACAGAAGGCGCTCTAGAGGCCGCCGACGGCGAGTTCGACGGTTATTTCCAAAGGTGCATTGAATGTGGA
>NW_018244879.1:0-478 GCF_001263595.1 Phalaenopsis equestris | reverse complement strand
GAGGGCATGGGTACCTCATTACACACTAGAGGTTTCCACACACCGAATATTGAAGAAACATGGTAAGATTCATTCAATGTTCAATAATTCACCTTTGAAATTATTCACTACTTACTCTTTTAATATGTTAAAAGAGGTTGACACTTGGACGGGAGCCCATCACTGCTAAGTTCAATACCTGAACACATCGGCGCTAGGTTAACTATCAGTGGTCGACCACAAATCTCGATGGGTCCATATAAATAAAAAATAATTTTTCAAAGTTCTCTAATTTACTTATAGTCTTATATGAAGTACTAATTATTCTTTTGTTTTACTACTTTATGAGGGCTATGGTGCCTGTGAGAGACCCCCCTAAAGCTAAGGGTCTGTTGGGGGCAGCTTATAAGTGCGGACAGTGTTTTCAAAACGCCGCCGTACAGTTTGGTTCGCGCGTTTCGGCGGCTTATCCGAAACTGCGTTTGAGTTTTTACACTAA
>NW_018244878.1:797-4938 GCF_001263595.1 Phalaenopsis equestris | reverse complement strand
ATCTAAAAAATATAAAATTTGCTCCTCTGAGTTCTGTAACCTTATAGATTTTTCAAAAATATAAAACTTAATTTTCACCACAATAATATTTTATTTTTATTAAATAACCCATAATTTAAAATGATTCTAATAAATCACAGAGAATTCAAAAAATTATGAAATTTGATCCAAAGGCTCCCCTAGTCTAGGTCTACCTACAGTAAAAATTTTAAGGGATTATAATTTACCTTGGTCAAGTTAGGAATTTTCTTTTTAAAATCCTATTTTTTGCATTAAAATAATTATATAAATTAAATTAAATTTTAAGAAATCACATTTTCTCCTCTGATGTCTCAATTGACCCATGAATGAGGTAGGATAAAAATTTTAAACTCATTTGAATTGAATTTGACAAATTATGAAGTATTAGAGCCTTAGGGGCAACTGTGTAATTTTGGAAATTTAGCCTTAATTAACAATTAGGTTTAAGTCAAGGAGAGGCTTAAGTCAAGGAGGGGAACGGGTAACCTCTGATCTTAATTAATTTATTTGATGCTTGAAACATAAAGGGGTTAATAGGTAGAAACCAATTTAACTTTCTTAATTAAGATTAATAAATTTGTAAATTATTAAAATTTGGAAGTTTATTAAAATTAAATGATCCTAGACTTAGGGGTACAAATTTTGAAGTTAATAATTAATCGACTTAATACCCTTATCTTGATTTCCAAATAAATTCCGAATTATGAATCATGACCACTTAAAGCTTAACCCTTTTCAAAATTAATTAAGACACTCACCTAGGTCTTAAGAGCTTTGTGGTGACTTAAGCTAAATCAAGATTGACTAAATGAGGATTAGAGAAATAAACATAATTATATCAAACATCCTTGAAACACCACTAAGCCCAATTAGGATTAAAATTTGGCTAAGTGTTCAAATTACACTAACTTGCCCCTTTAAGGGTCTTCACCCTTGTAATTCTTAAATTGAGTTCCCGGATGGGTTATTAAGCAACATAATAAGTTTAAAAAGAACTCGAGAATTTTCACCAGGTAGTGAGAGGGAAGCATGGACCTTCTTCTTTCTCCAGATTTGTTGGATACCTCAGAGGTCTATTAAACTTAATATGTTTTGCTTAACAAAAATCATCCTTAATCAAATTAATAGGGACACACCAAGATATGACCTAGGGCTGGGTAGATCACTAAAACCTTACTTTTCCTCTTTTTATAAAGTGCACTTACATGCATTTTGAGTTTCAGGTGGTGGAACGAGAAGACTTGCCAGGTACGCTTTTTATAGTTTACAGTGTCGTCTTTCTTGTACTTTCAATTTGTACTTTTTATGCTTACAAAACTAGCATGCTAAACAACAATTTCACCCTGTATGAAAACCAAAACTGTTAGGATAGCCACAAAACCAAAACCCAAAACCAAAATTAAAATCAACTAAGAAAAAAATCACCTCCACAACATTCAAAATATAAAAAAACTCAAAATTTAATCACAAACATCACACAAAATAATAAGTGCAACTAAATTAACACATCTCTAACAAATGATCGGGAATGCCTCGGAGGAGGTAACCTACGGTTGCTAATGGGGCTTCCCATGGTCTAAATGAAAGTACAAAACTCATTAGATTTAGTTTAGTAAATTCATTTAGACTAAATGAATCCAATAGAAAATAGTAGTATCGGAATGAGGAAACCGTGGGATCCTAACCGATGTTGCTCTAATCAACTTTAACATGCCCCATAACATTTAAAGAACTACAACCATAGGGCCACCTGATTTCACATAATAACTTGAGAGCCTAGAAAACTTAAACTCATCATGGAAAGAAGCTTGGAGCTAGCATGGTGGGCAGCACGACCATTCTCAACAGCAAAACCTGTCTTCTCCAGCTAAATCATTTCCTTCCTTAGAATGAAACAACAAATCCATAAGACTTTGAGGTAGCTTTCTTATGCAACATAAATTCTCACCTCATCTTTAGGCCTTTGTATAGCTCTGCTATAAATTATAAGCCCTAACTCGTCTTTGGATTCCAAGGTTGTCGTCCGTCACGACCTAAATCCTCACATCTTCCAGGCTAATTGTGTGATCGTTTCACACGAATGTAAGCTCTACCAAATAAAATTGGTAGGATGAAACACCTAAATATTTATGCTCAAAACTGAAGCCAAAAATTAGGATTGCTTGGGAAGTCATCGAGGTTCTTCTCTGGATCCATGACATCCCCTAGTTCTTCCTCCTTTGGATTTCAAAAATAAAAAGCTTCAAATTTGAGCCAATCTCATTTCACACCTCTTTGTCTGATATCGTTTAAAACTCCTATCCTTTGGCCTCCTTAAAGATAATATTTCCTGATTATTATTGAGCATTTTCTTAGGTGACTTCAGTCATTTAAGATGTAATTAACTATTGGGGCTTGCCCTTATAGGAAGCTAGTCCAAACCCAGCTTAATATAAACCCTATTTAATTCTTCATATTGAACAAGGAAAATTGTCCGCTAATAAAACGGTTTTGTAGACCAAACGGACGTCATATATTTCTCAGTTTATTTGATCGAGCCTCATCCTCAAATCTTGTGTTTATCATTCAGGATAGATACAGGGTTTGATGTACAGTGCTCTTTCATTTAAAATATGAAAAATATGGGGTTAGTTTGATTTCATACTTTTTCTAAACCTAAATCTATATGTAAATTAAAATGTCCTTCCAAAGCGGGCGACGGGATTTTGATTCCGGTGACCGACAGCTTCTAATGGGCAATTTCTCCAACTAAAATAGTGTCGACAGCTTCTGGAGACACTGCCGCGGACAAGTTTTTCTCTCCATTTAAATATAAAAATATTATCTTCACACATCAGTAATATGTTCATGTCCCTCTTGGACCAAATTACCCTTCTTCCGTTGGCATAATTTTTTTTTTGTCTTCGGAAAGTACGACCAACTCTTTGGACTTCGAAACTGTCTGTTCAATCACCTTTGAACAGAGGGGTTCAGAAGGCCATTAAGGACTCCTTAAATTTTTATGTGGGGTCGGACCCCCAATAGGTGTGTTGGTCGATTAACTCCACCTGGGTATTTTTCTACCACGAATTGGGTCCCACGCTGGGTCCTAAACTTTCTCACAACTCCTATTCACATTTGTTATGCTGCTTCGCAAAATAAACTAAATAGTGTTGTGCTCCGCGCACTTCAAAATATTAATCAATTTTACACCCTTTTAAATAAAGATGTTAAATTTACCTGTAAATTAAGACCCGCCCGGTCTACAGATTAACATCTATTTTCAGTGCTTGCACTAAGGATTACGAGGTTTTTTGGCTTCAAGGTTTTTGGCCATATAGCTGACCCTAAAACTTTCTGTTTTAAAGCCTGCTGTGATGGCTTACCCAACGCTGACCTTTTCTTGCAACCTGCTGACGAACCACAACGCCCGTAACATTGCTCCTACCATCAAGTTCGGAGCCGGATTTGAAGACTTCAAGGTTATCCTTGGGAAAGCCCCGTTCGTGGTAATGAAGAACGCTGCCCCAGAAGTTCAAGAGCCGTCTGCAGAATTCAGTTTGAACTGCCTTCAAAACTTCCCTGTTAGAGCAATCATCGTCAGTCTTCGTCATAGTACCCTCAGAAACAGAGCAGTCAATCCAACCAACGGCCTTCTCAGGAGGGATCACCTCGAATAGCGAGTAAAAGAATATCCCTGTTAGAGCGACAGAAAGTTATTTTCCCCTTCAAAGATGAAGCTGTACCTAAAATATTCAAAAGCTTGATGAAGAAATCAGAATTTAAAATGCCTGATCCAAAGAAACCCGAAGAGGTGGATAAGAAGAATGAACCAAAAGAAGAATGAACCAAATTATAAGAATGAACCAAATTATTGCTCGTACCACCGATTGCTTGGGCACACTATAGATAAGTGTTTCATCTTTAAAGTCTGGCTCGAGATGAAGCTAAAGGAAGAGAATATAACAATCCCGAAGGAGTATTTGAGAGAAACTGAAAAAGGTTCCATAAGCATGCTTTCAGCTGAGTCAATCTCCCCAATTGATCCATATGTCGGAACGGATGGATGGAGTACAGCTTGGGATGAACTCAAGAGGGTCCTCAATCAAATGCAGGATTCATCGAAACAAGCTTCTACAAA
>NW_018244878.1:0-359 GCF_001263595.1 Phalaenopsis equestris | reverse complement strand
CTAAAGAAGACATCAACGATATTGCTTACGACAACATTGATAACGAAGAACCAACTCTCGAGCGTCATGGTGCACCGCTCGCCATCAACTTAGATCTCACAGACGAAGAGGAAAAGACACCTGAAGATTCAACAATGATATCTCAAGAAGAAGAAGTCACATAAGTCAACTTAAGAAGCGGGAAAGTTTTACCTCCAAGAACAACTCCAGCAGACAAAGGAAAACAGATAATGACTCGAGAAGAGATACCCCCACCTCCGCCAGTGGAAGAACCACATAATCAATATAAAATTGAAGGATCATACAAAGTAGATTACAACTTGATAGCTCATCTTAGGAAGTTTCCTGCCCGACTAAGC
>NW_018244877.1:0-234 GCF_001263595.1 Phalaenopsis equestris | reverse complement strand
ACCCCAAGTTATGATTTTATTGAGTCTCAGAAGATTTTAGTAGATGATTTTAAAAGAAAGATATGGCAAGTCCAATTTGCCCTTCAAAATGTCCAATAGGTTTCAAAATGCTTGAGGCATGTCATATTGTTCTACTAATCATCAGAGGTAGGAGTGGGACTACCCCGTTGCTTAGTGAAACTTGGCAATTTAATTATCCCAAGGATAGAGTACCCAGTTAGTCAATTGATGTTT
>NW_018244876.1:0-1112 GCF_001263595.1 Phalaenopsis equestris | reverse complement strand
TATAATGAAAATATTAAGTGTTAATGAGACCTACACGATGAGAAAATGCATAAAATATTATTTTAATGATATAGATGTGGATGGGACATGTTAATTGAATGTTAGGTGAAGCGATGCTAATTCTAGCATTGTCGCCTAAGCGCCATGTTACAGAAATGTCCAGCGTCTACGCGCCAAAATTTGGTAACCCAAAATTAACCGCCCATGGCTGTTTTAAATTAGTTATTTCCCTTTAAAACTCTTAAGAACTCATATTAAAGTCATAAGGATAGATTATATTAGCATTTGAAAGTGTTTAGGAGGATTCCATGACAAATAGATCAATGGGACGCAAAGGCAATGGTGTTTTTGATAGGAAGAAGTTCGTCAATGAAGATGCACAGAACTACTTCAATGGATTTCTTCTGGCAAATAACTGATTAAAGAAAGAGGATTTGTTTCCCCTAGTGGTCAAGTAGAAGTGGTAATTGCTCAAAGACATTGAGAAGTATTATGTTACTCTATCGCTACTGCTGTTGTTTCTATCTTTAAGGATTTTTATGAGAATCTTCCAGAATTTCATCAAAGATTAGTCAACGTCAGAGGCAAATTGGTACCACTCAGTCCATCTAGTATTAACAAATTATTTCTTTTAGAAAATGTGGCTATCTGAAGTTATGCCCATTTTTCCCCAATTTAAAAAAATGGATAAATTTTTTTAGATTCCTTACTGATAGTGAAGGAACTTGGAAAATGAAGATAGAATCAAATGCAAGTTTTTCTGCTTCAAAGTTAAACATAAGCTCAAAAGCTTTGCATAAGGTTAGGGCTTTTCCATGGTTTTCCAAGATATTTTTCATTTAGTATTTTCTAATTTTTTATGTCTTTATGTTGTTGGTTAACCTTATGGATTTCATTTATTCATAGTCTGGCAAATTTGAATGTTAAAATCTATCATGATCTATGGCTTCTGCTCGTCGCATAGTAGAATGATTAGTTTTATTGTCGAATACTTTTATAATAGGCATATTTTAGTTAGGAATTTGCAACCTAGATTGGGGATTAAGAGAATTATGAGAAACGCCATGAGGTTAAGCAAAACATAACTTCATAGATTTTTTATTCTTTTGCTG
>NW_018244875.1:0-251 GCF_001263595.1 Phalaenopsis equestris | reverse complement strand
TTTTTATTCGTGCTTCAAAAAATAACAAAATTAATATCTTTTTAAGGTAATTCTGACGTTCCGGACGCGCTGGCACGGTCCGTTTCGGTGTGGTCCGTTTTATCATCGGAGGTCTTTTTGACGAATTCATCGATTTGCGTGCAATTTATTCGTGTGCGGAATTATGGCAATATGAGTGTCTTTGCTAGCTAAAATTGGTGTCCCGGATGCGCTGGCGCAGTCCATTTTATCGTCCGAGGTCGTCCGGAGAA
>NW_018244874.1:0-1108 GCF_001263595.1 Phalaenopsis equestris | reverse complement strand
GATAAGGAAAATGAGTTGTGCAGCTTGAACAACAAATATAGATGATTTTTTCATAAGACGGGTAAACATTGAATATGATTACATATCATAAAAAAACATATAATCATTTCAAATAAAGTTGTGTTATTCAGTTTTCATTTATATTTATATTTAGTCAGTTTTAACAGACACCCTAAAATAGGAAATGTCAATAGCAACCCGATAATATCCTTTTAGAGTCCTCACTTTGTGGGCTCATCAGTGTGGCTAACTAATATCCAAAAAAATTTCACCGACTTACGTGTCATCTCACACAAGCATACCAAATTTTTTACTTGTAAAATATGTAAGAAATATGTTATTTCATGTCAGGTTGTGATATGAAAGATGCAAAACCATACAAGTGCAAGGGAAGAAAATAACATAATTGTAGAATTAACAAAATTATATAGAAAATTTTGTAACAATAAATTAAGATAGATAGTAATTTCAACATGAGCAATACTTGAAGTCTGTAACAAGTGCAAAGTAATAATTGAAGCAACAATGACACAATTGACAATTCTATAAAATAGCTATGAATCTACTCCAAATAATATTGATTAACACCCCTAACTAACAAGGATATGTTTATCCTCTAATAAAAAGTGTGATACTTCTATGAATTCAATAATATGACTCGTGATTCTACACCATTTAGAAAAATAAAATATAATTGTATGTGCAATCAAACTGTTTTATTCAATAAATTACATGAAACCTAATCAACTTTTGTTATTATCATTATTATTGTTGTTATTATTATTTTTATCATTATATTAAATATTTTAAAAGAATAAAATTATTAACCTACTTAAACTTAACTTATATAATTAAATGATATGTTGTTTTTGCTTTTCGATATTTAGGTAATTATAATTTATGGACAAAATTATGAGAGATTGACATGAATAACACCTAAAAACTAATAAACCATAAAAATAAAATCTTTAAATCCTACAAATTCATAAATCTCATTTTTCTTACGTATTGTTATAAGTCCAAGATTTGTTAAATCCTATTGGAAGATGGATTTTCGGGATTTAGAGAAGTTAACGTAGGAAGTAGGAGGAAGGGGGAGAAAGAAGAA
>NW_018244873.1:0-839 GCF_001263595.1 Phalaenopsis equestris | reverse complement strand
ATGTTTGGTGGGGTTGTTGCGACTGGTGAATATTAGAAAATTGTTCAGAGTTCAAAAGAGCCTAGAGATAGCCCGATTGATCGTATTGAGACATCACCACAAGGCATAAAAAATATTAGTGAATCTAGTAATGCACAAACACCAACTTCTTTAAAAGCAAGGACAAGTCGTACTAAAAAAATTGTTCCTACATACTTATGTAGCCAAATATCTGATGTAATAACAACATGCACGAACTTATCTTCTGACGCCACCAATGCATGACAATCTTCATCCATTTCTGATGTAATAAAAATACTTGAACAAATGCCATAATTTTTTGAAGATATGCACATGTATCTGTACTCACTAAAACTAATTAAAGAACCGGTGAAGAGGGATCTTTTAAGGTCCATGACACCTGAAAAAAGAGTCTATTACTTATGCTTCTTGTATGAAAATCTCAACGTTCAATTACTATTCTCTATATGTGGTCTCTTTGGATCCTGCATGCATTTTTTATGCCTTTCTATTAAAAGAGATGGGCATTCAATTCACCTCAACTATTTTCTATTTTAATTTTCTTCTGTGGGCATTCTACCCACAATAGTGATGAATAAAATTAAAGTTTTTTGATGCATTATTTTCTAAGGTCGTATGAAGGTGCTTCAAACCAAATGCTTTCCATGTTATTTCAAATTTGTTCATTTGATCAAATTTCTACAGATCTTTCCTTTTTGGTCGGGTTTTCGGTTGAGCTACGATGTTCTCTAGTCATTGCAATAAATTGCAACCATACTTATAAATATTTTTTGTGCTAAAATATCTAAATTATTTGGAAAGTATTTTAATGTCTTTTT
>NW_018244872.1:0-1289 GCF_001263595.1 Phalaenopsis equestris | reverse complement strand
CTTGTGCATTGAATCCATTAAATCCGTCTAAAAATCAGATTCAATAAATCCAGATTTATTTCAAAAAAATAAAATGAGAGAAATTTGGATTTAGCATACCTAAAAGAGTTGTGAGTTATGCATGCATAATACATTTTTTTACATCAAATTCATGATTATACTATCTAGGAAAGCCCCATTTTTGAATAATACTGACTATTTTGTTTTTTAGATTGCCGTCACAATTTTATTTGATTACTATTTTTTTAAAAAAATTGTTTTGCAACCAATCAGGCAAAAAAGACAGTTGTTAGCGAGCTATAATCTGATTTAAAAAAAAAAAAAAACTAAACATTTATGATACCAAAATTAATTTTTTAAAAAAAGTATTTTCTTGAGGACAACTTTACAATTATATTGAAAAAAAAATAATTATATATATATATATATATATCATTTAAAATACTAATATTTACAAATTGATTATTTTAGTTGATTTTTTTAAGCTATGGAACTGATGTATCTATGTGTGCCACATCGAACCATGGGGAGACTTCAATGAAAATGAAAAATGAATTTTGACACTTGAGTGAGAATTTGAAAAGTGGATGAAAGAGAGTGGTTGGTCTGTAAATATCAAAAGTTTTAGGTGGCCTCCAAAAATAACAAAAAGGGTTCGAGTGAGTGGGTAGAGAAAACGAGAGTGAAAACGAGAAAGCGTTCGACGGCTTACAGGAGCTGCATCTTGCGTGGACTGAACGAGTGTGAGCGAAATGTGCTTCTTCAATGTCAGAGAAGGCTAGGGTTTATTTCTTCTGCTTTCCCTGCTTTCTTCCCAATCAGAGGTATTCTTCCAAATCATATGTAAATGCTTGACTTAAAATTTCAACTCCAATTTAGTAGATTCTTGGTTTTGGAAGCGTAAGAGAAGAACAAATGAAGAGGAATTGATACTATCTGATGTTAGAAGGAGAAAGAAAGAGATGGGATAATTAAAGCTGCATTTACGTTAGGGTTTTTTTAGATTTTAATTTAAGTTAATGAAAAATGAAAATTTATAATAGAATTTTGGCTGCCTTTCATGAGTAAAGCTCACCATTTTTATGTATTTACATATCTTACATCTAAACTTCAATATTTACTCACATAGCACCCAAATCTTTAATATCAAATAAAAAAAAATAGCATTTTTATCACTTTGTAATTCACGCATAGCTTTAAAACATCAAAATGGTATATATATGTAACTATGAATTTATATTTGGTAGAATAAGTTAATCAGTTGAATAAGCCATATTTTATGTGTTTGT
>NW_018244871.1:0-205 GCF_001263595.1 Phalaenopsis equestris | reverse complement strand
CATGGGATAGATTAAAGATACTCTACGATTTATTACCCCAGAGTGAATGACCTAGATGAGGCCTTCAATAAGATGCTCTTACAAATTTTGAAGAAAACATTGGATGAGAATAAGAAGGGATGGCACAAGAAGTTTATAGAGGCTTTGTGGGCCTAGCAGACAACGTTCGGAACTCCTACTTAGTGTACACTGTATGCGCACGTAT
>NW_018244870.1:0-577 GCF_001263595.1 Phalaenopsis equestris | reverse complement strand
CTTTCATAATTTGTCAAATTTAAGTGAAATGACTTACTTGGAATTTTTATGTAACCCTACTGATAGGTCAATTAAGACATCAGAGGAGAAAATGTGAATTTTTACAATTTAATTTAATTAATATAATTATTTTCATGCAAAAATATGCTTCATCAAAGAAAATTCCAAAAGTTAATCAAGACAACTCCTAATCACTTGAAACTTTTATCTAGCCCTAGACCATAAAGTCATTTGGCCAAAATTTCATAATTTTTTGAATTTTCTGTGATTTATTAAAATTGATTGAATTTTTAGAAATTAATTGAAGTTTTGGGGACTTTAATAAAAATAAAATATTTTATATGTTGAAAAATATGTATTATATTTTTGGAAAATTTCTCTAAGGTTAGGGAACCCAGAAAACTTTATTTTGTATTTTTCTAATTTTTTTTAAATTTTTAGAATTATTTTGGTAAAGATTCTATTTTTAAGCCTTAAAAATCATTTTAAGGTTTAAAAATAGATATCTTTATTTTAGACCTTGGAAAAATATTCCAATGATTCCTAAGTATTTAGGAAATAATTTGGAACATTTCCA
>NW_018244869.1:0-201 GCF_001263595.1 Phalaenopsis equestris | reverse complement strand
TGATGGACGTGGTCAGTCGTCAAGAGAAAGAAGGGTTACCGTCACTATTAAAGATCAACACTAAGGAGGATTCCTCGTTGAAGAGGAATAAAATGATAGCGCAACAAAATCTAATGGAAGGGACTAGTCACCTGTCGTCCATGATAATGGCACCAACAGGACATCCAGTCAGTGCTGATAATAAGAGACTACCAGGTGCAC
>NW_018244868.1:0-1014 GCF_001263595.1 Phalaenopsis equestris | reverse complement strand
TCTCAGTTAAATAATATGCCTCATCAAAGATTTTTTATATCAAGGATCCTCCTGCAGTTGTATCTACAATAACAGCCTTAACCTTACAACATCATTAAATACATCATTATAGCAAAATGTGGCGTAGAGTTCTAGAACTCATCATACTTATCCCCTTCCGGTGATATAAGGAAGATCAATACTCTCAAGTTTAGTTTCCTAGAACTATTGATCTACCAAACGGATAATATCTCCCTAAAGATTACATAAATTAATTAGTAATATTCCTATTCCAATGAATTTATGTGGTTAACTCTTTTGTTCCAAAAATAATTTTTCCAGATCTCAATGTTCACGAAAGGTTTAAACAGTCTACTAGCGAAGAAGAAAATGAAAATAAGATCGCGAGTTAGCAGTCCACTTTAAAATACATTTTCATAGAAAACAATCGCAAATCCTTAATCCCATTCAACACCGTCCCAATTCAAGTAAGAGACGAAAAGAACTACTCATGACTCATCACAAAACACATCAACACAATCATTACATTAATAAAAACCATCATACACCAAGTTCTTAAGGAGAAATCCAAAGAAAAACCCAACTTAGATGTACTTATCTCCTTCTGAAACAATTAGTAAGATGAAGTTTAAAACAAGAAGTAATAAACTCTCTCAATCCTCCCAAACACTCTCATTGCTAATCTTCGTTTTTCTTCTCCTTCAAGTTCCTCCCTCTCAAATGTCGGAAAAGTCAGAAAAAGCCCTTGGAAATTTGTATTCATTATTTAAATATTTCCCCAAGCAAACTTAAGCATCTAACTATTGAAACTGTCAGTTTTCGCATCGTGGTGCCTAAGTGCCAGAATTGGCGTCCGAGTGGCGTAATTATGCTTAAGTCACAATGCCTACGCACTAGTATCATGGTGCCTAGATGCTACCTTTGTAGCGCCGAGATTTCGAGCGCTCAAGAAATTAGGCTTTAAATCCTTCAATTGGGTTGCCTAGGCACATGAGATCATCGCCAAGGCACCCA
>NW_018244867.1:0-2685 GCF_001263595.1 Phalaenopsis equestris | reverse complement strand
AAGGAGGAGAGAATAGCTAGAGAGCTAGAGAGGATCAGAGCATCTTGAGGCCTTATATCAAGGTGTCGCATGAGAGGGAGACCATAGAAGGAAGATGAGCGCTCATCTCTATGTATAAGCTATGTATTCTCCATTTCTTTTGCCTTAGTGAACTATTTGAGTGATTCTCTCCCTTGGATGTAGATCCAATTGGATCGAACCACGTAAATGATCTGTGTTTGCTTGTGTTCTTTGCGTTTTATTTCTATGCCAGGAAATACATATCTCACAACATTTATACATGCTTCATTGCTTAATGAGGATAAATAAACAGCATTTCGCTTGATTCTCTTATGATCACCATTAATTTCATTTATTGCTTGTGAATTTATTTATCAATAAGATTGATTATGGGTAGATATAAAACTAATTTAAAGCCTGATAAGAAGCTTAAATTACATCTTTGTTTTTTGTATTTTTTTCTCATATCAATTGGATGATTTAAAGTTGGTAAATGTCTATATTGTATTTTTGAGCTATTTATATAAAAATATTATTCTTACAAGCTCAACAAAATTAGCTTTTAAAACTAAATGGTCTCGGCTTGATAAAGCTTGCTTAAATTTTTGAACAAGCTGTTTGTTTAATACTCCTTTATCAGAAAATAATTCAAGCTGGAGAGCACAAATCAAGCTCGAATAAAAATAAATTAAACATAATGAACTTGAACATTTTCGCGAATAATCTAATCAAGCTCAGGTTGAGCATATTTTCAATAAATGAGCTTAAGTTCGAACACCCTCCAGCTTAGCTTAATTCAATTTATTTCCTTTGCAACCCTTAGTTTTGCTCATATTTTCCTTCCATAATGTCATATAATCATTACATCATGCAATCTACTTTCTAGTGAGTGTAATTCAATCTACTCTCCTACATTAAGTGTGTATAATCCAACAAATCCTTCTACATTAAGGGATTACTCCTAGATGGGCATAATTAATTCTCTCTAATATTGGAGAAAATATCAAACCATATATTCTCTTGAACTCTTAAAGAAAACTTAGTAGCCATATATTATAATTATGAGATCTAAACAATATAAGTGAATGACATGTAATAAAAATAAATAATAATTGCTAAGTATAAAGAGAGAAAGGCTATCACAAAATAAGATGCTTCTCCAGAAGGGATTTGAGAAATTTTCTATTTTGGATACACAAGTCAAAGTTTGTTTTGCAAATTTGGAAGGTTTAAATACGTAACATTCAATTTTTAGGTTATGTATCTTACATCTAAACCTCAATTTTTATATATGTGCCACCTTTCCTGAGCATTGAAAGATGTATTTTACCTTATAGGAGTTTAAATGCTGTGCTATTTCTTATATGATATGAATGTTTTGGGTGGAATAAATATAAATATTAAAGTTCAAGTGTTTGATATCTAAATAGATAAGACATGGGTGATAAAAAATGTTATGCCTTGCAACATATTCATCTAAGATTTAAGGATGAAATTCATAAAATATTTAGGATCTGTTTGGGGGTAGTTGCAGCTTGTTGAATAATCTGCCGATAAACTGATTAAAAATAATATGTTAATAAGCTAAGTGCAGTTCCCATCATAATTATTTATTTATTTTTTGAAAAAACTAGATCGCTGCCAGAAAACTGTCACCACATCTAGACAGGTGCAGTGAACTTGAACATTTTCGCGAATAATCTAATCAAGCTCAGGTTGAGCATATTTTCAATAAATGAGCTTAAGTTCGAACACCCTCCAGCTTAGCTTAATTCAATTTATTTCCTTTGCAACCCTTAGTTTTGCTCATATTTTCCTTCCATAATGTCATATAATCATTACATCATGCAATCTACTTTCTAGTGAGTGTAATTCAATCTACTCTCCTACATTAAGTGTGTATAATCCAACAAATCCTTCTACATTAAGGGATTACTCCTAGATGGGCATAATTAATTCTCTCTAATATTGGAGAAAATATCAAACCATATATTCTCTTGAACTCTTAAAGAAAACTTAGTAGCCATATATTATAATTATGAGATCTAAACAATATAAGTGAATGACATGTAATAAAAATAAATAATAATTGCTAAGTATAAAGAGAGAAAGGCTATCACAAAATAAGATGCTTCTCCAGAAGGGATTTGAGAAATTTTCTATTTTGGATACACTAGTCAAAGTTTGTTTTGCAAATTTGGAAGATTTAAATACGTAACACTCAATTTTTAGGTTATGTATCTTACATCTACACCTCAATTTTTATATATGTGCCACCTTTCCTGAGCATTGAAAGATGTATTTTACCTTATAGGAGTTTAAATGCTGTGCTATTTCTTATATGATATGAATGTTTTGGGTGGAATAAATATAAATATTAAAGTTCAAGTGTTTGATATCTAAATAGATAAGACATGGGTGATAAAAAATGTTGTGCCTTGCAACATATTCATCTAAGATTTAAGGATGAAATTCATAAAATATTTAGGATCTGTTTGGGGTAGTTGCAGCTTGTTGAATAATCTGTCGATAAACTGATTAAAAATAATCTGTTAATAAGCTAAGTGCAGTGCCTATCATAATTTTTTATTTTTTTTTTGGAAAAGCCAGACCGCTGCCAGAAAACTGTCACCGCACATAGACAGGCGCAGTGTGAAAACATTGTTTTCAGCGTTTTGAAAACAC
>NW_018244866.1:0-913 GCF_001263595.1 Phalaenopsis equestris | reverse complement strand
TTTTCAAGAGTCATTTGGACAAAATTTATGATCTTTGCTTTAGAATTAACCTTTAGAGTAGAACATGATGCTTCATCGCGTACTTGGTCATAAACCCTACACATCTTTAGGGCTCTTACTTGTTGTAAGAAGGGAGTTGACTATTGTTTTTTTCATGTAAAAATTGCTTCTTCTCTAGGTTGACGAATGACCGCTACAGAAAAGGCGGATAATTGGCAACTAATGCTGATGTTGTTGTTGCCGCTGTTGTTACAGCTGCAGGATAGGAGAATTCTGACAAAAAAGTGCCTATAGGGAGAATATTGTGGAGGGTCTACTGCTGGGAAGATTATAACGACAGAAATTGAATAGATGAGATCTTGGAGAGAGAATTATGGTGCCAAGAAGAAGAGGACGGGCTTTGGAGGAGGGCCTGTCGATCAGCTGAAGGGATTCTAGTGAAGGAGGGCCTACAGATCAGCTGAAGGGATTCCAATGATAGGGAGGGTTTTGGCGGCAAAGGAGAACAGGGAAGGGCATACAGTAAGAGATACTGTTACCAAGAAGTGAATGTGAAGGCCTACAAGCCAGCAGAGGATTTCCAACGCCGAGTCACCGATAGAGGAAATTTTTTACTACAATGAGGATGTGTGGCCACTTGAGAGTGACAAACAAAGATGATAATATAAAAATTCGAGCATGATTTACATTGTGTTAACCTGAACGTCGCTTGTTGCACGATCTCGTCGAAATGCTCAAGAGGTAAACTCAAACCTCGGAGCGAGAGTCTCATGTGAGGAAGAGCGATGACTGCAAAATTAAAGGTTACTTTTGCAATGATCGTTTTGATGAATCCCGTGATGGAATTGGGTTGGCCAGCTACACGGAAGGAGCAGCAGCAATGATATGCGACAAGAGGCAGAGATTTCACATG
>NW_018244865.1:0-576 GCF_001263595.1 Phalaenopsis equestris | reverse complement strand
GAGAAAAAATCAAGAGAGAGAGAGGGAGAGAGTGGCGTTGGAGAGGACAATGTGAGTGGCAGGGAGGGAGATATAGAATGGGAGAGATAGGAAGATAGAGTGAGAGGGAGGTAGAGAGTGAGAGAGTGAGAAAGTGAGTGAGGGAGCGAATGAGAAGAGAAAATGAGTGAAGGAGGAAAGGAGAGAGAAGAGTGAGAGAGGATAGGGTATAGGGTGGGTAAGGTAAAAAGAGAACAATGTGAGAGAGTAGGGAGAGGGTAAGATAGAGAGGGAGAGAAGAGGGAGTGTGATACAAAATTAGAATGTGATGAGGAGAGAGAGAAAAGGATAGTTAGAGAGCAAAAGAAGAGAGGAAGTGTGAGAGAGTGAGAGAGTTATAGAGGGTGGGGAGAGTGGGAAGTGAGCAAGAGAGAGAGAGGGAGGATTAGAAGAGGGAGAGGGAGGAGAGAGGAGAGGGAAATGGTGAGGGAGAGGGAGAGGGAGAGTGATAGAGAGAGGAAGAGAGACATAATGGGAGAAGCAAGGGAGAGATAGAATAAATGAAAGAGTTAGAGAGAGAGAGGGTGGATGAGGGAA
>NW_018244864.1:0-1373 GCF_001263595.1 Phalaenopsis equestris | reverse complement strand
TTTAAAATAGCACTCTCCTTAGTCACCTTATTGATCTTCACGGTAGGCAGTAATTTCGATTCAATAAAAAAGTGCCAAGCCTTAGAAGTACGGTTTAACAATGATGACGAAAAACTTACATTCCCATCCTCCCAATTCCCATCTTCATACATAAGGTACCAGTAGATGTCATTCATATTTTCTCTCGTAGGGGTAAAATCTACGTAATGACAGATAGACACAATTTCAATCATAAACATTCGTTTATTCTTAAAGGAGTGAATTGCACAAACCTGCTTTGCATATAGACAATTCCTTGGTTGATTCCATGTAGATTTGCATAAAACTCTTTCACCACAGGGACAACTACGACAGTAGTAGTGTAACAAAGCACTTCCCAAATTCTCTGCGCAATGATCTCTTCAACTCGAGTCTTCGGTATGTTGAATCCTTGATTCACAAACCCACTTTCTTTGATTAGCCTCTTCTTCAGTAGAACACGACCATGCAACTTCTATGCATCAAAACTGACAATTCTCCAATTGAAATTCCCAAATCTCGCTATATTTTTAGAGTGGGACGCCATTGGATTTGAAATATAGTGGCTTTTCCCTCATTTTCCTTCTTAAAATAGACTTAGGAATCAGTTTTTAGAAGTTATAAGAAGAAACCACCAAAATCCGCCTTTTGAAATGTTTAAAGTCATTTTTGTCATTGCGGTGCATGACGCGTTGATTCTGGCGCATCATGCGCCAGCTCTCTGGAATTCGATGTATCATGCACTAATCTGACTCTTCATGCGCCAGCTCTCCGGAATTCAGTGCATCATGCACCAGTTCCCAAAAGAGCACTATTTCAATTTCGATCCAATAAGTTCTCTAATTTTCCATAAAATTACGTAAATAAAGATGTTTCTAATTTTTTTTGTAATTACACAGACTATATACGGACAAACATATAAATAGAGGTAAAATATTTCGAACAAAAACTCAAAATCAAAGTAAACAATGATAAATATGGGTTGTCTCCCACTAAGCGCTTGGTTTAATGCCATCAGCCCAACATTCTCAGTTTTATTCTGGGTGACCCAACATTATAGTTTCTTTAAAAACTAGTGTTTGACCATCAAAAAATGGTTTCAATTTATGCCCATTCACTTTAAATATTCTTCCAGTCTTTGGATCTTCAATTTTAACTGCTCTATAGGGATAGACATTTATAACTCTGAATGACCCTTTCCACCAAGACTTCAGTTTTTCAAAAAACAATTTCAATCTTGTATTATATAATAAAACATCTTGTCCAGGTTCAAATTCCCTTTTTATTATCTTCCGATTATGTCATTCTTTCATCTTTACTTTATAAATCCTCGCATTATCGTAAGATTCATTCAT
>NW_018244863.1:0-214 GCF_001263595.1 Phalaenopsis equestris | reverse complement strand
CATATAAAAAATATCACCATCACTATTTAAAAAAATAACAAATCCCAGCTCGGCTTAAAATCAGATCGTTAGCAACCTTAGCATATGCTCAGATTGAGATCACATCAAAATAAATGAGCGGGGCTACAAAAAAAATTCTGAATCAAATTGTTTTCAAGCCAGCTCCGAGCTGACCCCATCTCGGCTCGAAATATGATTGTCAACAACCTGAATT
>NW_018244862.1:0-1134 GCF_001263595.1 Phalaenopsis equestris | reverse complement strand
TGTGGTATGTATGTAAATTTTCTTAAATAATAATGCTAAGATAAATTTACTACAAAACTAAGAAGGCCCGTAGTTGGAATGAGATGAGTTTCCGCATAAATTAGGGCATAAGTAATAAATTTTATTTCATCGGTACCAAGTCAAAACGATACAATTCTTAATACATAAAAGATAAATCTACAATTTGTAGGTAGACAGTTCTCTTCCAAACTCTAGCCTTAAGATTCAAGACAAAAATCACTTAACCTAACCCTAAACATATTGAGCCCTATTTATACCCTACAATAATAACTAATAAATGAGTAAATTGCCCTTTTAGTCTTGTGCTTAACAGAAGTCGTCCAATTATTTATTTGGCTCGGCATTGACTCAGTGGAGCACGAGGCAGATGACGCCATAGATGCTGGTTTAAAAGACTATCCAAGAAATGATTATGTTAAAGAGTGATAATGGAAAGAACACCTATTTGAATTTTGAAGATGCACTTTAGTGTATTATCTATTTACATGGATTGTAAGAAATGGCATCATAAGACAAGAAGATAAAATTAATATAGAAGGATTAGGAATGAAACATATTGAACTAAAGGAACAAGGACTGAAGTTATACAAAAAGATTTGTGCATAATTGTTTCAATGTATCATGCATCACTCAGAAATAATCGGTTGAGAATGAGGACAGTGAAGCAACTCCAGCTAGTTGGGATATGGCCAATAAAGACAATGATGATGAGTTTATTGTTTGTAAGATTATGCTACGGGCCTTTGATTATTTATTTTACTCTTATGTTATATAATTATTTTCTTTTTCTTTTGCTTAGATGGAAGAGTCCTCAAGCATGTATGTTTTTTTTTTGTCGGGATATTGTATCTGTGTATTTATGGATATGCATATGCAGATCTCTCTTTATAGATTTCTTTTTTGTTTTTGTTTGGTATTTGCTAACATGTTCATGTACAACTTTAATGTATTGCGTATCCCTTATAAAATTTGTTTCATTCTTGCTTAATCAGCATCTATTATTTATGTTTTGCAGCACTTAAGTTTCTTTTCTACATAATATTAAACTTGGCTGTTATTTTTATGAATTTAAGCATATCTTTGATATCCAAGAAAAAAGTGATATGCTTGGTT
>NW_018244861.1:0-1103 GCF_001263595.1 Phalaenopsis equestris | reverse complement strand
GCAAGAATATTAAAATAAAACATAAGAGAAAAAAAATGAACAACTGAAAATAACACAAAAAAAGAAACCAACGTGTAACACCACAAGCTCTGGATTTAACATTTTTTGCTCTAGAAAAAGATGATAAAGAAGCAGAAACAATATAACGAGCAACAGTAAAGATATTAGAAATAGTATGACTTGTCAGAACGTGATATGTGATATTTCTGCTTCCTATGCATTTACATACAACTCATTTTTTATGAATTTATATATCCATCACCTAAACTTTTATAATGGAAAAATTACATCAACAAAATATATGTGATATGAAAGATTTGGGTTGTATGCTGTACATTATACTACAAACTCCTACGCATTTACATACCACCCAATTTCTATGTATTTGCCTATCTAACACCGTTTTCAAAATGTGAAATAAATCTTTTCATGCATTGGTAAGATGGTATACATGTTAAAATTAAAGTTTAGGTGTTATATGTTTGTAAATACATAGAAATTGGTGCTATGTATGTACATCTTTGCATACATACTGCCCAACTCCTATGCATGTGCATATCTAACACCTAAAACTTGCTTCTTTAAACTTATATCACCCAAATGTTGCATATCACATTAAAAATAAAATCATTTGTACTTTTAAAAAGTGAAATTCACCCCTCCGACATGAAATAATTCGGAGCTTTTGCTATGTTTTCTTTAAATTAAAATTTTCTTTGTCGTCATCTTTTTGTTGATTCAATTATGCTTTTGTTGTCGTTAATTTTTTCTTACTAAATGTTTTTTTTTGCATAACTAATTGTGCATTTATAGAGGTCGAAGATAAACAAAGACAGATATTACTTGAAAGAATCACATAAGGATGTTGTATTAAGCTTTTGGGGCATTTACATACATACCACAAAATTCTAATGCATTTACATACATACCACCCAATTCCTATGTATTTATATATCTACAACCTACTCTTTTATCATTTATCTCACCCAAATCTTTCATAACCCATCAAACGTTCCAACCTTTTTAATATTTATATACTGAAATGCACAGTTTTACTTATGTGGCATATATGTACAAATTCACGTTTATGTGTTAGATATTGG
>NW_018244860.1:0-398 GCF_001263595.1 Phalaenopsis equestris | reverse complement strand
CATCTACCATAAGGTTGGCATAATCTCATAAAGGTTTAAATTCTTCATGAATTTAAGCATTTCGATCATTTTGGTTTGCTATTTCAGTAATCTTTTTAGATTTTTCAAAACTTTTAATTTTTTTTGCTTTTTGTGATTTTCTTAACAGTTCTCTCTAATTCAAAATCATAAGGCACTAGTCCTTCAGAACCTGAACTACGCATAAACTAAAATAAAATAAAATAAAATAAAACACACACAAAAATACTATAATAAGATATTCCTATAGTAACTCTTAAAGTTTAATTAAGACTTTCTAAAATAGAAATTTGCTTTCAGTCAATCTCCCTAGCAACGGCGCCAGAAAGTTGATCCCGACCTTTCATATGCAACAATATAACAATGTATGCAATTTATAT
>NW_018244859.1:5045-5311 GCF_001263595.1 Phalaenopsis equestris | reverse complement strand
CACGTCTGCACCGTTGCCTTTGAGAACAAGTACTGGACCAACTGGGAGAGTACTTTTCACAGCTCCTCTAAATTCACCAGGGCCGATTACGTCGATTTCTTTTCCAAACAAAATATTGCTCTTACTCATGAATGAGACCGTACAGAAAGGCCTTACAAAGTCATGATGGTCAATGTGCGGAGGAATGCAGTCACCTTCTTCATAAATGTTGATGATACAACTGTTAGGAATGCAAGTGGCGGGGGGGGGGTTTCACTTTACCCATC
>NW_018244859.1:0-1158 GCF_001263595.1 Phalaenopsis equestris | reverse complement strand
GTCCTCAAAGGCCCGCTGGCATTTCTCTTCCCAAATAAATTTGGCGTCCTTTTTAATTAATGCCGAGAAAGGCTGACACCTACCTGAGAGATTAGAAATAAAGCGTCTCAGATATGCCAACTTCCCCTGGAAGGAACGTAACTGCTTCAAGGTTTTAGAGGGAGGCATTTCTAAGATAGCTTTAATCTTATCCGGGTCGATCTCGATTCCCCGATGACGGACAACGAATCCTAGAAATTTCTCAGAAGTGACGCCGAAAGCGCACTTTAAGGGATTCATTTTAAGGTCATATCGTCGTAACCGTTCAAACACAATCCTCAAATCGTATAAATGGTCTATTTTCTGCTTACTTTTGATGACCAGATCATCCACGTAGCATTCTACTTGATTGTGGATGAGGTCATCAAAGATCTTCGTCATTGCATGCTGATATGTTGCTCCGGTGTTCTTTAGGCCGAACGGCATCACTGTGTAGTAGAAGATTCCAATCGGTGTCCTGAAAGCTGTAAGCGCTGCATCTTCGGAAGCCATCTTGATTTGGTTATACTCCAATGATCCGTCCATGAAGGAGAAAAAATCTCATGTGTTGAAGCGATATCCACCATCATTTCCAGTATAGGTAGTAGGACCTCGTCTTTTGGACATGCCTTGTTCAAGTCTCTGAAGTCGACACAAACGTGGATCTGTCCATTTTTCTTTTTAACAGGTACAATATTGGCTAACCACGTGGGGTACTGCTCTTCTTTAATGAAACTGGCGTCTATCAATTTCTTTACCTCCGCGATGACTTGTTGTACTATTTCGAGGCGCATTCTCCTGGGAGCTTGTTTTATTGGGGCTACATTCTTGTCTACCCCAAGTTTATGGACTGCAACCTCTGCTGACAGTCCTGACATTTCATTATAGCTCCACGCGAAGCAATCTTTGAATTATGCTAATAGTTTGACCAGTTCTGCAGATTCTTCCTCATTAAGTAGAGAACTTATAAATGTGGGTCGAGGTCGTTCTTCAGTCCCGAGGTTAATCTCTTTATATTCATTGATAGTGGATTTAATTTTTTCCTCAAATTCTGGCGGAGCATCCTCTATTGATTGATCAGCAGTCATCCTCTATATCGAGACAACTTCTTCTGACTCACTAGTAACAACCATGCAAAAT
>NW_018244858.1:0-1046 GCF_001263595.1 Phalaenopsis equestris | reverse complement strand
ATAGAATACCCTTGTGTTCCTCTCATATCGATTTAATGGGCTGATGCAAAAAGATTCTAGAAATTTGAATTTTTTTTATTGAAAATAAAAAATATACTGATTTACACACTGATCACCCTAAGCTTTCTATTTACAAATCGAGCATACCCTTTCATCCATTTTTCAAATTGACCCTCAAATATCAAAATTCAGGGGAAAATATTGAATTGCTATTTACCCCAACCCATTTTATTCATTATACAAATCAAACATCCTCTTACATACAGATCACCCTAAGCTTGCTATTCACCCCAACTCGTATTATTCATTTTTATCAAATTCTCAAGATTTAGATCGTTGTACGAGCACATAAAATGGTTCCGTAGTGCAAAAAAATCATTTGGATGGTTAATTTGCAAATATCAATATTTCAGATGGACTATATATAATTATCCCAAAAATATATTAGGAGAATATAATGCATAAGAATAAGCTTGTTTGTCTCCATTGATAAGTCAAATTTGGTAATTCACTTTAAATAACAAAATATCAGATAAATATGTTTTACTAATAAACAAATAATCCAATGAAATATTCACAAATAAATAAATATTCAAATGCCAAAAGATTCACCGAAAATCATAGCTTTTCAAGAATCATATGATAACACTCTAAAAGTGGGCAATCTAAAACAAGCACAATTTTAAAACTAACATTTTTTATAATTTTTTTATTTTAAATAAATGCTTTAAAAAATATTCTAAATAAGTAAAATCACCCCATTAACAAGCAATATTTATTCAATTTAAAATAATTTTAATTTATTTGGTATGTTAAATAATTTTAAAAAATAATTAAAACACTATATTCCAATAAAGAAACTATTAAATTTGAACCCTCAATTACAAAGTTAGAAACCTTCCACTCAACCAAATGAGCTAACTTGATGTTATGGTTTTATAATATAATTTTAATAACATATATTTGGTCTCAATAATTTTTTTTTATAATAAAACACTGCATCAACAGACAATTTTGCTTCTGATGGCGAAGAAAAATCACTAAGT
>NW_018244857.1:0-825 GCF_001263595.1 Phalaenopsis equestris | reverse complement strand
ATTTACATACGTACCACCCAATTCCTATGTATTTATATATTTAACACCTTAATTTTACTTTTATACCGTCCAAATCTTTCATATCATATAAAAAATACTACTAATTTAGTCTTTAAAAAATGAAATACACCTTTTCATACATAGTTAATGTGATATGTATTTAAAAATTGAAGTTTAGGTGTTAGAGATGTAAATGCACTGGAATTGAGTGGTATGTATGTAAATCTTTCTAAAAAATCAGCTTTAATATAGTTAAATAAGTAGATATTCTCAATTATAATGGTGTAATTACGCAGCAATGTTATTTTTAATTCAGCTATCTCTGGTGCTCCTTCCCTATTAACATGATTGATATACATGTTAGGATTTTTATAAACATATTGCCCTACTCTATACTCATGTACCTCTAAATGAACAAAATTTTCATTAGCATCACATTCCTCATACTCAGGATCAGTACATGGTTGATGCCTGTATAGTTAGTTATATTTATACACCTGCACGCGCGCGCACACAAAATTGTGGCAACAGCACCAATACATTGTTGAAGGAATGACTTGAGGCTTCTCTTAGAATTCCCCGTTTTCCATACACCAAATGCAGGTTCTTTTATCCTTTGGATTGCCAAATATGTCTTGTTGAATATTCCACGTTGAACCCGCATTGATTTTGTAGCTTATGTAAATGATATCCTGTGTTTGGATAGGTTAAGGAATCCCCTTCGCAGTAGATAACCAACATCAACTGAGTAAAACTCTCAAGCTAGAATGAGATGATAAAATTATAAAAGATTATCATTTTATTGATAAAATATTGGAATTTAAG
>NW_018244856.1:0-832 GCF_001263595.1 Phalaenopsis equestris | reverse complement strand
GGGGCATTTACATACGTACCGCCCAATTCCTATGTGTTTATATATTTAACACCTTAACTTTATTTATTTGTTTTTATATTTATACCATCAAAGTCTTTCATTTCACATCAAAAACACCACCATTTTAACTTTCAGAAGTGGAAAACATTTTTTCATGCATATTTAAGTTTGTATGTATGTAAAAAATGAAGTTATGTATGTAAATCTTATAGGAATTGAGTGGTATGTATGTAAATCTTTCTAAAAAATCAGCTTTAATATAGTTAAATAAGTAGATATTCTCAATTATAATGGTGTAATTACGCAGCAATGTTATTTTTAATTCAGCTATCTCTGGTGCTCCTTCCCTATTAACATGATTGATATACATGTTAGGATTTTTATAAACATATTGCCCTACTCTATACTCATGTACCTCTAAATGAACAAAATTTTCATTAGCATCACATTCCTCATACTCAGGATCAGTACATGGTTGATGCCTGTATAGTTAGTTATATTTATACACCTGCACGCGCGCACAAAATTGTGGCAACAACATCAATACATTCTTGAAGGAATGACTTGAGGCTTCTCTTAGAATTTCCCGTTTTCCATACACCAAATGCAGGTTCTTTTACCCTTTGAATTGCCAAATATGTCTTGTTGAATATTCCACGTTGAACCCGTATTGATTTTGTAGCTTATGTAAATGATATCCTGTGTTTGGATAGGTTAAGCAATCCCCTTTGCAGTAGATAACCAACATCAACTGAGTAAAACTATCAAGCTAGAATGAGATGATAAAATAATAAAATATTATCATTTTATTGATAAAATATTGGAATTTAAG
>NW_018244855.1:0-2414 GCF_001263595.1 Phalaenopsis equestris | reverse complement strand
GGCTCTTTGTATGCAAGGAATAGCTTGGGCACAGACGCGCCAGTCTCGCGACACCTAAGTGCCTTGGTTGAGATTGGCGCCTAGGCACCTAGGGGTCTAACGCCTTGTGATCCTCTCAATTTTTTAGGGTTGAGACTAGCGCCCTGACGCCTAAGGCGCATTTCTCCTTATGCTCCTTCCGCTCCAAGTCTCTTCTACATTTTCGTATTTCCAATACATATTATATCTGCAAGAAAAAAATCAAAATATCTTTGTTTAAAGTGCAACCTCATCCATAAAATGGTGCAAATAAAAAAGAAATATTAGCATTCTTTTCTACACATGACTAACAAAATTTATATAATTTTTTATTTAAAGACAACCTTCTACAAATCTCTAGAACATGAGCAACATATCCAACAGATTTTTGACGTTCATGATAGGTAACGACTTGGTGACATCTTCACCACAGCAAGGACAAAAGGGGAGAGGCTCACGTGGATGGGTAAGGATGTTTTGGCTAACTTGAACAAGGCCTCTTTAGAATACTAAAATAAGAGATTGATGTACTAGTACAATCAAATGATAGAGGGAGCAAGAGGGGCCGCACTCCACATCAAAGGTTCAATCCCCAACACCGAGCACTACCAGTGAAAGGTAAGAGTATCTCAAAATTTATAAGAATAAATATTTGTGTAACCAGTGACAATAACATTTATCTCATTTATACAAGCCAAGCAGGTTGAAAGAGTGCCATCTACTGAAGAGTTGTATGTTTTTATATATCGATGCCCGAGCACACAGTAATGGATCTTTGACCACTCTTGGCATTTAAATGTAAGTATGAAAGTTAATTTTATTTTTAAGTTATTTTTATTTGGAATGGAAATTAGTCTTTGATTTATATTATGCAAGATGAGTACAAGCAGCTCTCTGAGAGGCAGAGAGAGATGACAAGCTTGATCAAATCATCCTCTAGTAACAGTGGTAGCCAGTCAAACACTACTTAGTCTGATTTTGAGCTATGGAAACATGAAGTAGAAATAAGAAGGGGAGGGTGTACGGATAGGCGTAGTGGGCATTAAGTTTGAGGCCAAGAACTCTCGTACTGTTGTGGGTGGCCTTAGCTTGTTACAAGCTTATTAAGATGAGCTTGCATGATGGATTAGCGCTATGAATGAAGAGCTCCAACAGATGCGTGAAGGTTAGCATAATGTTGTGGATCGTGTAGCATGCCTAACAGAGATTTTTTTATCTCCAAGGCAACTGAAATATGAGTGTTTTGTTGAGGATGTAGAGAGGGAGGAGGAGCAGGTTTAAGATTTTTTTATGTGTTTAAGGATGTTTCCTAAGGCTTGTTTATTTATTTTCATCATTTCTTAAACGAACTTTCAATTTTTGTAGTTGTGAACCGTAAACATTTAGATCTTTATTTTCTTCAAATAAATTTGGTTTCATTATTTAAACATGTTAGTTATTTGTTTTTGTAGTTGTGATGATAGATAAGTTTCTTTTGATGCATGTGTTTGTTATGTGCGGCTATATGGAAATCTAATCATTTTTTTGTGTTCTTTGGCTTATCATATATTTGTGTGATTAGCATAAAAAAATCGAATACAAATATTATAACAAGCTATTTGATAGTTGGCACCGCTATTTAGATTTAGCTACGAACATGGGTCGATACAAATTTCCGTCGACCAGTGTGGACACAAGTATGCATTAATTTTATGTTGAGTGATTTGCCGATGAAAAATTACGATGAATTTTTCTCGACACTAACGCCGACACAAAGAAATATCTAACGCAAATATCGACGCTAACAAAATTAGTGATGCCCATTTTAACATCAAACTTTTTTGACCTAAATCAAATGCAGAACTCTATTAGCGTCGAGAATATACTTAGAAAGCGTCATAATTTTTCGAGGCTAATCGACTAAATTTCTTTAATAGATACTAAAAGGTGATCGAATTTTCCAAAACGAAAGTCGATAGGCGTCCATGTAATTGTTGCTAAAATCAATTATGAATGTGAAATTTTTAAGCACGCCAAAAGATGATAATATCTCGTAACACCCTTATAAAAGCAGGGAAAAGCATGTAATTTAGCTCTGTCTCTGTATCATCTATAAGTAGGAAGACCATAGCATGTTTTAGCGATGTTGTCTCCAGGTTTTTCGGCCCTTTTGGCTTTCTAGCTCCTGTTCTTTAGATCCATTTTCTATATGAAGAATTCTCTCTCATTCTCTCTTGTAACAGACGCTTACAAGATATATAATGGGTCACAGAGAGTGGGAATATCCCACTTTGCCTCTATGGGAAAAGTGTAAGCGTGATATTTCATTCTCTTTCCTGTATCTCTCTCTCTCTCTCTCTCCACCCCTCACTGGTTTTTATTGCTCCAAATCCTTAGGGCATGCCAAGACAAATATG
>NW_018244854.1:0-213 GCF_001263595.1 Phalaenopsis equestris | reverse complement strand
CATGGGGAAATTCAATATGGTTAAGATCCAAGGATTGGATTTTTGCAATGATGAATTTGTTGGTTGATTTTTAATAAAGGGCTTGTATAATGTTATTGCACTTCAATCAAAATGGTCAATACCTTTCTCTTGAAATCCTAGGTTTTTATTTTCGTTACACAATCTACCTATCTCTTACTGATAAATTCAATATAATAAAATTCATGGAAGCTA
>NW_018244853.1:0-399 GCF_001263595.1 Phalaenopsis equestris | reverse complement strand
CAAAATTAGAGAAAGTCATCTTAGATGGTTTTGTCTCATTAAACGTCACACATCTGATGATCTAACTAGGAGAGTACATTTTTTAGATTCAAATTATGTAAAAAAAGGCAGATTTAAACCTAGGCAGACTTGGGCTTATTGTACAAAAATAATCTTAATTTACTAGAATTAAATGAAAATATGATGCTAAATTTGGTGCAATAGAGAAAAAGGATTCATGTAGCCGACCCCATGTAGTGGGATTAAGGTTTTCATGTTGTTGTTGTTGTTGTACAAATTAAACCCTTACAGCCTATAATCTTATTTTAAACCCTTAAGAATGCTTAGAAAATTTTTTCTAGTCATTAAATTAATCTTTAAAAAATTTCTGATTAAAACTAATTTTAATTTCAAATTTTC
>NW_018244852.1:9656-10058 GCF_001263595.1 Phalaenopsis equestris | reverse complement strand
TATAACATCCCCAGCGGTATGTCGAGTTGATATAGCCTTCTTAATTCTTAATTCTTCCTCTACCCATGTTCTTTGATATTATTGTCAATGTTGAATGTTTTCCTTTGCACATACTTCAAAAATTATTTGAAAACTCAAGTCCACGACAACAATTTGAAAATATATATATCTGTCAATCCTCAACTCTATTATTTGCAAAATCTTTCTCGAGCTTTGGGTTCCCGATTGAGAATCCAACTCAAATTCAATTTCATATCAAGTTCGACCTTTGATCGGTCTTCTTAAACCATTCCTTGCTTTGTTGATCCATTCGGTCAACACCAATACGCGCGGTGTGCTTGGTCAGCACACTTCACCTATTGTGGTGCCATTTGTTGACCTCCTCTTTGTGATGTCTTCTAT
>NW_018244852.1:0-1060 GCF_001263595.1 Phalaenopsis equestris | reverse complement strand
CGTCGGTGATCTTGTGGTCGAGCAACAGAAGCCAGCTGAAACATTGATGGACTACATTCTGCGATGGAGGAATTTGAGCATGAGCTGTGAGCCACAACTCCAAGAGCAGCACGCAGTCGAAATCCTTCTAAAGAACATCCATGGTCCAGTGGGTTTCTTACTCAAGGGATTCACCATTAAGACATTTGAGAAGCTGCTTAGAAAAGTTGGGAATTTTCATGAAGAAGCGAAATATATTGGTTTTCTTGAGAAAACTAGGAAGCTAGAACCATTAAAGACATCTGAGAAGAAATCTAGGACAGTAGCAATGGTTGATAGGGGCAAGCGACCGTTGCAGATTCAAGCCGAACAATAGGATAGTTGGGACATCTCCGGGGTTTCTCCTGGATCTGTGATATATCCCCTACTTTACTTTCATTTGAATTCCTTAAATAATTGTTCATATTTTGAACCATTCCCATTTGATTTTCCCATGTCCAATCGTAAAAACCTAGACTTTGAAATCTTGAAAACAAAACCACCTGATCTTAATCGAGAGTTTTCTTAAGTGATTTCGATCATTTAAGATGTAATTAACTATAGGGGCTTGCCTCTATAGGGAACCAGGAACCCAGATAAAATAAACCCTATCTAATTTTTATGTTAGATAGGGGAACTTGTTGGCCTTTTTATAAAAATATTTCACAGACCAAACGGATGTCACAAATTCTTTAGTCTGGGTGATTGAATCCCTATTACAAGTGATACATTTATGTCTTTGGGATAAGTGTATTACCGTTAAATCATCTAAACTATTTGAAAATGTGAGACTCGTTTGGTCTCACTTATTTTAAAAATTAAAAAACGTTACTTCTTTAAAAAAAGTTATATTTATATTTAAATTATTTTCAAAATCCCAAAATCATCACCTTTTCAAACTACGAAAGTGAAGTTGACGAACAATAAAATGGCCGACAAATTCTGGGATGATTATTCGTAGGCATCGATCATTATTCTCATATAGCATCCCCAGCGGAGTCGCCAGATATATTTATTCTCGAGAATCCACGAAGGCTACTCG
>NW_018244851.1:0-649 GCF_001263595.1 Phalaenopsis equestris | reverse complement strand
CAAGCAAGCTTACTATACTACCCTAGTGTAGTTAATATTTATACCATAAGTTTATGAAATATGAAAATTTTAATTTGTTAAAATAAATAAATAAATAAATATGGAATAATAATTACACAATTACAAAATGGGAGGCCAGGGGCAAAATGGTAAAATGACATAAAGTCAAACCCACGTTTCCACTGGTTTAAAATAAATTAAATTTTAAATTTTATAAAATTGGAGCAGTTATTTAAATACCACATGATTCTTATGTATTTTATATCTAAATCATAAAGTTTTTTTCTTACCATTATATCATAAGAAATGTCATTATTTTAATTTTTAAATAGTGAAATGTAAATTTTTCATAAATAGGTCAAATGGTATAAATGTAAATAATAAATCTAAATTAGATTTCAGTACTCATTCAATTTTGAAATTACTAGTGTAGTTAACATTTGCCTTTTTGACTAGATTGTCAATGGGGGTTTCAATTAACATTAGCGTAATTCTGGGATTTTTGACACATGCGTAATTGTGTGATTTTTGACCGCCAGAGATCGGAAAAATTTTTCCGTGCGGACTCCTGACGTAGTTTTATGTGCGGCGCAGGGTATTTATGAGTTATTTTCAGGTTATTTTTTTGGTTATTTTTAATAATCCCGAA
>NW_018244850.1:0-2846 GCF_001263595.1 Phalaenopsis equestris | reverse complement strand
AAGTTAGTGTGGGTTAACCTATTTGTTCCACTAACATACTCCCACACATCTATATCACAACATATATTAACACTTTAACTAGCCAGATTGAGAGACAATGAAGAGTAGCCATTAAGTAATTTGAGTTTAATCATAACATTAAAGTTAAACACAAGATTCTTAGTTACCAATTCAAACAAGAAAATGAAATCTACTTGCTAATCATGCCTTGAAACAAGAAAATAAATATTTAATGGATTAAAGGAAAGCAAATATAAGAGTTTAGAAATTTTAGAACTGATAAAGTATACCCTTTATTCGCCCACTGACCTTCCTTTCTTTTTTCACAAGAGTAGAAACATATACATGCAAATTACAAGAGAACCCTTACAACTCTCTAAAATCTCACCTCCCTTTTATAGACTTTGGACACAATATAGAGCATTGATAAGAGTGATGATGAGAGTTAGAACTTCTTTGCTATATTCTAGTTTATTATTTTCGGCTCAACATGATATGAATTGAGAGCACTTTAGCACCTAAAACTAGCCCAATACTACATATTTCTTTGAATCTAGGTGCTTGAGCACCCAAAAGTAGTGCTTGGGTCTTTGGTTACGACGCATGGGTGCCTAGGATAGGCCTTAAGCGTCTGGTCCTCTTTTTTCAGGTGCATGGATGCCGAAGATTGGTGCGTGTCCACCCAAGAGTGGCATTTGGAAGCTGATTCAGTCTGTTTTGAGTCCTATACATTTTATTTGCTCCCTAAAGTTGCTTAATCACCCATACATTGCATATATAATCATAAATTTCATGAAAAATATAAAAATGATGTCAATAATATAAATATAACATTGACATATCTTGCATATTTGATACATATCAGCTATCTTCGTCAGACCACTGCTATCATCATCATACCACCATAGTCTAGTCACCATCACTATTACCATTACTAGAAAACTATCTCTCAACCATTATTATCATTGGATCACCATAGTCTAGTCCCCATCAATATTCGCTTAGCAATCATTGTCATTTAATAGTTAAAACAATTATTATTGGATCTATATAGTTGTAACAACTATTGTTGGATTACCGCATATGAGATTACCCTTTATTATTCATCATTTGAACCTTACAGTCTATCCTCTACTATCACAATTAGATCCTTGTTTCTTCTCCAACTTTTTTTATCGCTCCTCTAGTAAATGTCATTTTGATAAACCCCACTACCGTAATATGGTATTATTCTACTCATGTGATGGAAAAAAGTTCTATCTGCAAGCACTTTGACTAGGCCAGACTCTGCGGTTTTTTCATTTTTGGATTTCCATGTAAAAAATTTTGGGCAAATATTTTGCTCTTTGTTTCATCCATTTTTTTAGTGAGATATTCATGTAAAGCTAAGATAATAAACGCTTATACAATGCCAGTACAAATTTTCCTACACATAATCATTTAGTGTTGTTTATATGAATGTATTACCGCCCTTGTAACATATATAAAAACTTTTTAAATGGCCAATAAATATAACATTAACAATAAAGAAATGTCTCATTTTATTACCCACCATTCTAGAGAATGCTATCAATTTCATGGTGTTTTTCAAACTAAAATTATTTTTTGAAATGAATAAAAATTAAAATTCCTAGACTTAATTACAAAATAGTCTTATGATTTTTTTATGAAGTGATAACTTCTACATTTATGGGACTAAACTATAGGGTTATTTAATGAAACCCACCATCACATGTTAACATATTTAATTTTTCAAATGAAATAAGTTACTTGAGCACAAGTAACAGTTAGGTTTTGGGGATTTTTAAATTCCTAAAATATATTACTTTTATTTGCATATTTTATGTCTATTTTTAATGATATTGCACTTTACTGAAAGATATTTTTGATATTTTTGGTTGCAGGTACAATAAATGGAGCAAGTGGAGCAAATGAAATGAAAATAGAGAAATTTAGAGTCAAAGGAAGAACAAAGTTAAAGTTGACCTAGTGCCTAGGCACCGGACAACAGAGAGACTGACAATTAAGCTCTAGAATTTTGCGCATAGGTGCCATAAATGGTTTTCTAGAATGTTCAATGAATGTGGATGAATTTTGAAGGGGTGCTTAAATTGACTCTTGGTGATTTTGATAGCTCTATTTAAAGTGGATTTTGGAGAGTCCAAGAGAGAGACTTTTGGGAGAGGTGAGAGTCATTGAAGGATTTTTCTGGTGGCTTGCTCAAATTTAGAGGAGAAGAGGAGAAGTGAGAGATATCTTCTTCATTACAGTTCTAAGTGAGATTAGAGTGGTATTGTAAAGAGAGTGAGTGTTTAAACGAACTAGAAGGATTGCTTGGGAAGGTGTTTGAGATAAGTTATGTATTTTATTTATTTGACTTAATCTTGTTCTGTAAACTTATATTTATCTTTAAATTCTTCTGTTGTTTTGCTTTCCCAATGAGATCTGAGTTTCCTTTGTCTTTCTCCATGGAATGAGGAATAATTACGTGTAGGAATAAAGATTAGAAGTGCTTTTAATTCCAAAAGTTGTAATGAATTTATAATCAAACATAATGTTTTGTTGAGATGAACCAGTTGCATCAAAAGTTATATGATTTGAGTCCCAATGAGTTCATATCATAATAAGAAGCTTTAAGATATAATTTCATGGAATAACTAATCAAATGATCTCCAAATATGACAAATCTTATAATCAAATTGAGCTTCTTGATGAGACAAATTTAACAACATTAAGATCACTTAATTTTGACATAATTAAGACATTCAAATACAAAAAAAATCATGCAATCAAGGGGAGCACTCATAATCCTTCGATAGAGTGGTATGGATTCTAGCAGTATTTAC
>NW_018244849.1:10958-14495 GCF_001263595.1 Phalaenopsis equestris | reverse complement strand
AAAAAAAAGAAAGAGATATGTAGAGAGGCAAGGCATATATGAGAAAAGAGAAAGGTTTAAATAGATAAAAAAGAGGTAGGGTTCGACAGAATGAAAGAGATGGGAGAGAGAGAGTGAGCTAGGGAGGGAGAGAGTGTGAGTGAGGGAGAGAGAGACAGAGAGAGGGATGCAGAGAGGTGGGAAAGATTGACGTAAGACATAGAGAGAGAGAGGTAGAGATTGCAAGAGAGGGGTGTGGGGGAGATGAGAAAGAGAGAGAGCAATAGCAACTGAGGGAGAGCAAGTGAGAAAGAGTGAGCAATGGAACTAGAGAAAGAGAGATAGAGAGAGAAGTGAAGGAGAAAGAAACATGGAAATAGAGATAGAAAAAGTAAGAAAAAGGAGAGAAAGATAGAGCGAGTTAAAAAAGAGAGAGATAAGAGAATGAAAGAGGTTGAGAGGAAAAAAATGCGAGAAAGAGAGAGAGAGAGAGTAGAGAAGGGAGGGAGAGAGAAATAAAGAGAGAGAGGTTTGTTATGTCCCCTCAAGCTGACTATCAGGTGGAGTGATAGTAAGCTTTATCCAAATAGTGTTGATGGCAGATGCTGTATGACTTTTCGTAAAGATGATGATCACTTGATCTGAAGAGTTGATGTGCAAAATTTGAATGAACTTCATTGTGACGTGATCTCGAATGAAATGATAGTCAATCTCGACATGTTTCGTGTGGGCGTGGAACATTGGGTTGAGGGCTATGACGATAGTGTTGACACAGAAATTTAGAGTGCGGTTATTTATAGGGATATGAAACACTTGAAGAAGTTAGCGAATCCATAGGACGTCGATTGTAGCTATGACAAGGATACGATGTCTAGCTTCTGTGGATGAGTGAGCCATCAGTTTTTGCTTTTGAATTGTCCATGAGATGTAGGTGCTACCAAGAAATGTGCAGAAGCCGGTGGTGGAGTGTCTGTCCTGCAAGTCACTAGTCTATCCAGAGTCGGAATAAGTGTGAAGGTGTAAATTTCTCTTGGTGATGGGGAGGTTTTGGTGGTGCAGTGGATGAATTGGTGTCATGATAGTGTGGTGTCTGTGTTGTTGTGAGGAGGTGGTGGTGTAGTGGATAAGTTGGTGTCAGTGTGTTACTGTGAGGAGGTGGTGACGTGTTGGATGAGTTGATGTCATGATGGTGTAGTGTGAAGTTGTAGATCTCTTTAGATAATGCATTTACTAATTTTATCAATTCAATAAACAGGACTTTAATTTAATACTGTTAACTTTTGATATTTTGAATAATATTTCAAGTCAAATTTTTGAAATATGCTATTTTACTAATTTTAATTTAACTATCTTATTTCTAGCCATCCAATCAAAATCAAAAGATGAAATTGGACAATAATAGAGCCGACATAAGTGATTTTGAGTTGGACCGAAACAATTAAATGACTGTTTCACAGTTGAACCGATCGAACCGGTCAACCCGGTCTGATTTTTAAAGTCACAAAAAAAAAACATCTATTTTATTTTAAATTACGAGTAAATCTATTCAAAGGTTGGAGCATTCCTCATATATTTAAGACAATACTTTTGGATTTTAATGGTGAAAATAATATGTTATAAGGCCTGTCATTATAGAACTGAATGGAATATTAAATAGGGATATTGGAAGCTAGGACTCAACCTCGGGCAAAAAAATGAAAGCCGACAATAATAGCTATATTAACTTTGCCTGACTACAATTTCCACTTGTTGGATTGCAGGAGTGGGACGAGGACAAAGCAAATTTTTTTCCGTATATTCTTATCCAAATAAATACTAGATGACAAAGTAGTATATGGTTAACTTTTATAATGCATCACAGCACTCCATATATTTGTGCCACATGCTTTTAACTAGCAAGCCTACCCTTAACTGACAAAAAGTAAGTCTTTATAGTGAGATAAATTCGGTTTTTATCTTCATATACTTATTGGATTCAAAGGTTTTTTTAATTTGGTTTTAACTGGTTCAAACCTAATTTAAACATAGACCTATAAATGTGTCATGTGATCGTGCAATGCTGCGTAAAACGATTTTCTGTCTCGTACTTCAAATCTCCTCAGGAATGTGTGGATTAAGAGTGTCATTCTCTTGTAATTTGTATCCCCATTTGCTCCTTATTTCTTCCAATCCGAACTTGAAAACATCGGATCTCTCTTCCTACCATCACTTGCCACTTAAAATCTGCATTATATCTATTGTTCTCTATTTTACCCATAAAATCCAACCAGTTATGTTTTTTGTCCCATTGTTAATTTGAACTAGTTCAGCTCTAAAAGCCAACTGATTGGCCAAAATCTCTTTGCTTGTCATCATCAAACAGATAATGGCCTTTGCGGTCATTCACAAGTAACTTGGGTAGTGCATTCTGAGAAAACTATAACAATGGAAACACTCTGAGCCAAGTGATAGCTTGAATTCATTACTTGTTAAAGGAGAAGACTGGTAATATCAAGCAGGGTGAATTTTTCTCACTATCAAAATGTTAGATCTCGTCTCACCTTTCTTATAGCAGGTTATGTACAATGTCAAACTATCTTGTAACACATATAAAGCGTGAAGAACACTACCTCACCATGCAGTATTATTGTTCCAACATGATTAGAACTAACATAATTCAAACCATCAAATTATGGTTCAAACTTTGAATTATATTTGAACTAGCTTAAACAAAATTGAACTCAAAACAGTTCTAATGACATTTTAAGGACTTAAATCTCGAATGACTTATCCGTGAATACAAAATGCTAATCTCTTATTAAGGCTCTTTTAGTCTAAAAGTATATTAGAGTGTAATTATCCAATAAAAATTATATGTGGCATACTTATTCAAATAAATGCATTATGTAGAGAATAAAGTCAAATTTACTTATAGTAAAAGTACGAATATAAAGTAATGAGAATAATTAGTTAATATTAAAGATAAACTTACTCTATAGTTTTTGTATCGGAGAATGAGAAGTTAGGTTAAAAAAAAATCTTTTTATAAAAAGAGATATCATTATACGTCAATTAAAATTATAATTTAAGAAAAAAATAAATTGTTGAATTCGAATTTGTCCTGTGAATCTCACCCAAATAATAGAACATAAAATATGTGAGAGAAGGTGAGAGAGAGAGAGAAAAAAAGAGAGTGCAAAGTAAAGAACAAATTATTTTATAACTGACAAATTATCCCTTTACTGTAGAAATGACCCACTTCTATTTATAGGCGATGGGGTATAAAGTGTACAATTGCATACTTGCCCCTATTTTTTTTGAGGACGTTACAAAGATTTTAGTTATAAAAAGAAATGAGCATATGGTTTGGCCGCCCTATTACTTGGCTGACAGAGATCGATGCACCTTAGGTCGGCTAGGTCTGTTCGACCGACTCTGTTAAGTTGAGGTGGCCTGTAGGATCTGGTTTCCATTCAGTCTTCCAGACTTCACTTGGTCTGCTTAAGTCAACTGGTCGGTTGCCTTGGTTTGGCTATTGGCCGACCATTACTGACCTCTGAATGAGAAGCTCTTATCATT
>NW_018244849.1:8862-9601 GCF_001263595.1 Phalaenopsis equestris | reverse complement strand
GAAGGGAGAGAGAGAAGGATAAAGATAGAATGATGAAACAAGGGAGGGAGAGGGAAAGAAAGGACTAAAGTGATGAAATCAGAAAGAAAGAAGGAAATGAGGGCAGGAGAGAGAAAGAAAGTGAGAGAGGGAAGAGGAAAGAGATTGAGAGGGAAAAAAAGTAAGAGAGGTAAAGAGAGCAAAAGAAAATGGGAGAGATAGAGTGATAGTGTGGAAGAGAGAGCTAGTGAGAAGTAGAAGGAGAAAAGATAGAGAGAGAAATGGAGATAGAGTTGTAGAGGGAGAGGGATGGAGTGAAAGATAGAGAGAGATAGAGAGTGCAAAAGATGGAGTGCGAGAGAGGAATGGTGAAAGTGGGAGAGAGAGAGAGTGTGCAAATGATGGAGAATGCGAGAGAGATAAAGTGAGAGGGGGAGAAAAAGAGATAAGGTAGATAGAGTGGTAGAGATTAGGAGAGGGAGAGAGAGGGTGAGAGAGTGAAAAATAAAGAGAGAGAAAAAGAGGATTGAGCGTAAGAGATTGATATAAATAGTGAGAGCGAGAGAAAAGAGGACAAATGAGAGAGTGAGAGAGAGGCAAAATAAACTAAAAGAAAGGGGAGAGAAAGCATGAAGTGTGAGAGTAAGAGCTTAGAGAAAGAAATGGAGTAAGAGAAGATAGAGAAGCAAGAGAAGATTTAGAGAGTAGAGAGAGTCAAAAAAAGATAATGTGAGAGAAGGGGAGAGAGAAGAAGTGGAAG
>NW_018244849.1:4278-5359 GCF_001263595.1 Phalaenopsis equestris | reverse complement strand
GAAAGAGGGATGAAGACGAGAAGGGAGAGAGAAAAGGATAAAGATAGAATGACGAAACAAGGGAGGGAGAGGGAAAGAAAGGACTAAAGTGATGAAATCAGAAAGAAAGAAGGAAATGAGGGCAGAGATTGAGAGAGAAAGAAAGTAAGAGAGGTAAGAGAGAAAGAAAAATGGGAGAGATAGAGAGTGATAGAGTGGAACAGAGAGCTAGTGAAAAGTAGAAAGAGAAGAGATAGAGAGAGAAATGGAGGCTGAGTTGGAGAGGGAGAGGGATGGAGTGAAAGATAGAAAGATAAAGAGTGCAAAAGATGGAGTGCGGGAGAGGAATGGTGAAAGTGGGAGAGAGAGAGAGGGATGGAGTTAAAGAGAGACAGAGAGTGTAAGTGATAGAGAATGCGAGAGAGATAAAGGAAGAGGGGAGTAAAAAAGAGAAGGTAGATAGAGTGACAGAGATTAAGAGAGGGAGAGAGAGGGTGAGGGAGTCAAAAATAAAGAGAGAGAAAAAGAAGATTGAGAGTAAGAGATTGATATAAATAGTGAGTGCAAGAGAAAAGAGGCCAAAAGAGAGAGTGAGAGAGAAGCAAAATAAACTAAATGAAAGGGGACGAGAAAACATGAAGAGTGAGAGTAAGAGCTTAGAAAAATAAACGGAGTGACAGAAGAGAGAGAAGCAAGAGAAGATTCAAGGAGTAGAGAGTCAAAAAAAGATAATGTGAAAGAAGGGAGAGAGAAGAAGGGGAAGAGAGGGAGGGAGGGATGGAGATAGAGAGCTTGGAGTGGGACAAATAAGAGTGAGAAAAGGAGAACAAAAAAGAGAAATAGAAGAAAGTACAAAAGAGAAAAAAAGCGAAAGAAGATATGGAGCAGAAGATAGAGTGAGTAAAAAGAAGAGAGTAAGAGAAAGAGAGAAAAAATTGGAGAGAGGGAGTGTGAGATTGAGGAAGAGTGAGAGGAAGAGAGAGGGAGAAAGAGGAAGGAGAGCGAGAGAATAAAGAGAGTATAGAAAAAGAGAGATCTCACCGGAGTGAGAGATAAATATAGAGATATGGAGGAGAAAGGAAAGATATAGAGAGAAAGAGAG
>NW_018244849.1:2609-3372 GCF_001263595.1 Phalaenopsis equestris | reverse complement strand
GAGAGAGAGTGAGAGGGAGATAGAATGTAAGGGTGAACAAGAGAAGAAAAGAAAAAAGGGCTCGGTGAACATTACAAAATAATGGAAGGTGAATATAGGAGAGGTATCCAAATAAAGGGATGGAGAGTAGGTCAGTGGAAAATCAAGTGTGTGTGTGTGTGTGTGAGAGAGAGAGAGAGAGACAAAGGAAGTGAGATAGATATAGAATGAGTGCGAGAGAGTGAAGGGGGAAAGGATAATGCAAGCAACCAAGGGAGATAGTGAGAGAGAGATGAAAATAATGTGAGAGAGAACCAGAGAGAGTGAGAGAAAGAGGAAAGAAGAGATAGTAGGAAAATAGAAAGGGAGGTGTTGAGAGAGAGAGAGAGTGATAGAACAAGAAAGTGAGAGAGATAGTGGGAGGGAGAAGTGAGAGAGAATAGAGAGGATGAGAGGGGCAGATAGAGACGAATGACTGAAGATAGGATGCAAAAAAGAGAGAGTTAAAGAGAGGATGAGATGGGAAGAGAGAGAAGAATGAATAAAGACAGGAAGCAAAGAAAGGGAGAGAAGGGTTGGGAGGTTTTGGAGGTGTGTATGGAGTTAGAGTGGGGTAGGGATAGAAAGATAGAGAAAGAGAGTGAGTGGGAGTGGGAAGAGAAAGATAGAGCAAGAAGTGAAATTGAGAGAGAGCGAGTGATAGAGAATGAGAGAAGAGAGTAAGAGTGTTAATAAAAGAGAAGGAGAGAGAGAGGGTAAGAGAACAAGATAGAGAGAGAGGGAG
>NW_018244849.1:0-1716 GCF_001263595.1 Phalaenopsis equestris | reverse complement strand
AGAGAGAAATACAGAAAGATTGCAGAGAGGTTGAAAGGAAAGAAAAGGTGGAAGAGAGAATGAGAGAGAGTAGAGAGAAAGAGAGATCAAGAGAGAGAGGGGGAGGAGATCTAGAGAGTGCGAAGAGAGAGAGATAGTGTGTGAGAACAACAGTGATATTATAGAAAGGGCAGGAGAGAGCAAGGGAGAGATAGAGATGAAGAGTAAGTGAGGGTGAGAGCGAAGAGGGGAGATTGAGATTGTGAGTGCATGCTAAAGAAAGCGGGAGAGAGCAAGGGTGAGACGGAGCAAGCAAGAAAGAAAGAGGGAGGAGAGAGATGTTAGGGATAAGGGGGAGGAAGGCAAGAGGAGAGATACAAAAAGAGAGAGAGAGAGAGAAAGGAGGGATATACAAAGAATCAGATAGAGGGAAAGAAAGAGAGAGTGTGTGTGTTAAATGAGAGAATATATAAAGAGAGAGTGAGAGAGATGAAAGGAGAGAGAGGTGATGAGAGAGAGGAGAGAGAGAGCGATAAAGAGAAGGAGAGTTAAAGACGACAAAATGGAAGAAGAGAGATGGAGGGAGTGAAGGAGAGATGGAAGGCATAATTAAGAGAATAGGAGAGAGATCGAGAGAGAGAGAACATAAGAAAAGAGAGAAAAGGAGAAATGGGGAGGCTAAGAGATGGTTAGAGAGACAAAGAGAGAAACATATAGGCAAGATAGACGACGGGATCAAGAGCAAGAAAGGGGAAGATAGATAAAGATTGATGGGAGTTCAGAGAAATGAGTGAAGATAGCGACAAATAGTGGGAGAGAGGGAAGAAAAGTTAAAGATAAAATGACGAAAGGAAGCCAGAAAGTGAGGGTGAAAGAGGGATAGAAGGGGAAAGAGATTGAGTGAGAGAGAGAAAGAGAGGAAGAGAGAAAGGAAGGAAGGGATAGATAATCACTTCCTTGTTTATCTTCCTCACTTCCTTGTCTCTCTCTCTCTCTTACTGCTCTATCTTACCCGCTCACTCCAACTCGCTCTCTCTCACTTCAAATATCACTCACAATCACTTTCTTGCTCTCTCCCTCTTACTACCTCTCTCTCTTGCTCACTCGCTATTTTCTATATCTTTATCTCACTATCTCTATCCTCTTCATCTCATTCTCTCTCTTACTTTGTCTTCCTACTTCACCAAATTTCTCCGCTCCTCTTTCTCTCTCCTCTCCCCCACCTCTCTCTTACATTCTTACCATTTCACTCATTCTTACTATATCTCTTGCTTTCTCTTGCTCTTGCTCTCTCTTCTCTCTAGCTCACACTCATGCTTTTCTTTCTCTCTCCCTCTCTGTGTCATCCTCTCTCATAATTTATCTCTCCCCTACTCTCTCTACCCTTCACTCTCTACCTTTATCTTTTCCCTCTCTCTTCATTGCTGTCTCTCCATTTCTTATTCCCTCTCTTTCTCAAAGGTTCTATCTTGCTCTCTCACTCTCTTATTCTCTCTCTATCTTTCTCGCTCTCCCTTCTTTATTTTGTCTGTCTCATTTGCTTAGACTATTTTACTCTCTTATCTCCCTCATACTATTATATCTCGATCATCTCTCTCCATCTACACCCTCCTCTCATCCTCTATCTCTTTGTCTCTCCCTCGCACACTCTCACTACCTCTTCTTTTCTCTCTCTCTCCTCCCTCTCATTCTCAATTTGTTTCTTCTCTCAATCTCTCTTGTCTTCACTACCTCTCT
>NW_018244848.1:0-404 GCF_001263595.1 Phalaenopsis equestris | reverse complement strand
TTTGTCAAACCGAGTGAAGCTATTCAAGCCAAGCAAGTATGGTCAAAACCAATCAAGCTACGAGACAGACAAATAGATAATCAAATGATCCAATGAAGAACCATTCTACCATATGCGAGTCGAAAGAACATATGCGTCAATTTTTACAATAAAATTGATCAAATGCAATGTCAAATCTTATGCAAAATCGATCTAAGGAATGATTTGGTTCCACAATATCCATGACCAACCAAGAGACTCCCCATAAATTTATCATCAATGACTGAAGATTACTTACACTTTATTCATTTGTGTGCTTCAAAGGTAAATCAAGATTCAACAATAGCCAAGCCAGCATATGAGTTGACTCCTGTTCAACTCAAAAAAATAACTCATCTGTTGAGAATTTGATGAGATAACAAGTA
>NW_018244847.1:0-275 GCF_001263595.1 Phalaenopsis equestris | reverse complement strand
ATAAGTAATTATGCTGCTCGTATTTGTTGTGTGCAAATATTTGAAAATTTAATCATTATTTTGTATTTTTTTCTCACAGATTTGCATCGAATTTGCATCAGAAAGTCGAACACAAATTGCAAGTGTTAGAACGATACTAATTGATATTTGTAGATGGTATTCAATGCAAATTTGCGTCGGATGTATGTCGATGCAAATTTGCGTAGGACGTAGTCGGCGCAAATTTGTGTCAACCTATGGCGAACCAAATAAGTCACGATAATGTTGCGTCAGTC
>NW_018244846.1:621-1048 GCF_001263595.1 Phalaenopsis equestris | reverse complement strand
AATTACTAAACTAAACTTCCAAAGTTTAAACTACAGTTTCCATGCAATTTCCATAGATATTTTTTCTCATTTTTCACCATGAATAGTGAATTTTTGAATTTCTCCAAATGTGCTCAAAATACATAGTGAAAATCCAAAATTTGTGCATAGAAGTAAAGCTCTTACCTCAAGAAACTTGGAGCTAGCAAATTTCACTTGATTCCACCAATAAATCTTCACTTTAGATGTGCCCTAGCCCTAAAAAATCACGAACTCGAGAGGTTGAAGGTGACGGTGGCGATCAAAATGGTGATTTTCGGACTGAAATTTCACTTTTAACCGTTTGCAAACTGGTTTTCATGAACAGTCACTTAAGCGTGGGTAAATGGCGCTTAGACACCTGCCTCTCAGGTTGGCTCGTGCTTCAGCGCGGGCGGTGGGGGTTTGT
>NW_018244846.1:0-464 GCF_001263595.1 Phalaenopsis equestris | reverse complement strand
AGGCTAAAAATAACACAAATTTTCACACAAAAAAACTTATATTAATTCACAAACAAGTGCAAATACCTTTAAACACTTAATTCTCACTCCAAATAGTCTTGGATGAGAAAATTTTCTTAAATATAAATACACAACAATCATTTCACAATTAAACACATATAAGAAGTCATAAAAACTAAAAATAAGACTTAAACACTAAACCACTTGAAAATAACAACTTATAACACACAAATTATAACACTAAACTTAATTTCATTTTTCATTTGATGGAACAAATTCCTATCTTTCATTAGTCTCTCGAGGAATATAGAGTTGATAAAATGGACGGTGGTGACGAGCTCTAATATTATCTTCTTCAATCCACTTATGCTTTATGAACATCGTCTTATCTGCTTCCTCTATATAACTAGAATATTAGGTAGGGGAATAATGCACCAAAAATATATAAATTTTTAGACCTATAT
>NW_018244845.1:0-1062 GCF_001263595.1 Phalaenopsis equestris | reverse complement strand
TTATTAATTAACAAAGCTAAATGTCATCTCTATTTAAGGAAAAATGTCAAATCTTCTATTCTTAATTGGGCAACCCCCTTTACTAGTTGTTGTATTGCTGCCTTACCCCTGAAATATCGAGGAGTTAATATCCTTCGTGGTAGAAGGAAGCAAACACAATTAGATGTAGTGGTGGAGCGTATTAAGACAAAAATTGTTGATTGGCGTAATGTTTTCCTTTCTAATTGGGGTAGAGTTAATTTATTAAAAAGTTTTCTTCACAGTATACATATATATGTTTTGCAAGTTTTAAACTTGAAAAATAGCACTAAAAAAACTCTTGAAAATATTTTTAATAAGTTCCTTTGGTCGGGTTGGGGACGATAAAAAAAATTGGGCAAGTTGGCATAAAGTTTGTAAACCATGCACTTCTGAGGGCCTTGGTTTAAAAAATCTTTAGCATATTACAGAGATTAATATGTGCAAATTATGGTTCAAATTTAGAGCTGGTACTTCTCTGTGGGCTAAATTTCTTCATCATAAGTATTGCACTCAGTTGCACCCATCTGTTGTGAGTTGGAAGGTTGGAGACTCCTGAATTTTGAAATCTATTCTAAAACCCAGATCTCCTGCTAATCAATATATTTACTGGGATATTTGGGAAGGAAATGTTTCTTTTTGGCATGATCATTGGGGCATTACTCATTTTCATGATATTAATCCCCCTATGCAAGAAAATGATTTATTGATCTCTCACTGCTGGACCAATGGTGATTGGGACTTAAATATATTGAAGGATTTGGTGTGAAATTATGTTTACCCTATTGCAAATATCCCTATTTCTCAAGATAATAAATATACCCCTCATTGGAAATTCTCCTCTTCTGTCTCCATTATTAAAATGCTATACATTAATTTGCATAATTTTACTGATTGGAGGTGGGGAGATCTTATCTGGAATGCTCTCATCTCCCCTTCTATTTCTCTTTTTTTTGTGGAGATTTTTTCTATTATTGCTGCCTTTGGATGATATTTTGAAGCTAAAAGATTAAAGAATTGCTTCTAAATGTTATATCTATAGTA
>NW_018244844.1:0-2622 GCF_001263595.1 Phalaenopsis equestris | reverse complement strand
CGGAAGACATTTTAGATTATTACTTGAGATAGTACAATCATCTGAATGGCATTATTTTCTTGATCTAAGCATTCCTTGGCATACTAGTGTTATATATATATATATATATATATATATTCTTGAAATAATGGATGTCACATAGTTATCCAAAGATTATATGAATAGCCTTGTATTTTTATTTTCTATGATGCCCAACCCAAAACCTTAAAAAAAAGTAAAATAACGAGTTGACAACTATCATTATTATGTTGACAAAGATTTAGCATTTTAATCATGATTAGAATAATGCTAATATAGACTGATATTTTTTTATGGTTATGCCTTGGGCAACAATAGTATTTCCTTCTTCTAATTCTATATATCTCTTGCCTTTGTGCCTTGCTCTGCAGTTATGAAGTTGTATTAACGTTGGACAAGGAGAAACATAAATTCGAAGGTCCAATATACTACTACGTGTTCAACACCCTATTGTTTTCATTACTTGTACTTCATATTTTCTGGTGGGTTTTAATCTACCGAATGCTTGTAAAACAAATCCACTTGAGAGGCCACATTACTGACGATGTTCGATCCGGTAAGCTCAACTCTCTTAGAAATTATTGTATCTGTTCCCTGAGGAAGCCACCAATCACATAGCTTTTTTCCTTCGGATACTTATATAAACCTCAAGCATTTTTTTTAATCTGTTTTGCAGATTCTGAAATTGAAGATGAACATGAAGATTGAGTTAATGGCATGATCATTTAGTTTTGGATCACCATTTTTTTTTGTTTTTGATGATTCATCTCCCAGTGGTGGAAGCAAGTTAAGCATCCTTCTTTTTGTTTCAGAAACTTACAACCAGGCTCCCACAACCACAAACTCAAATGTTTTGTATTGTTTAATTGTGAGTACTTGCCATCTGAGGATAGGTCAAGGATTTTGTTCATCAGATTTAGAGCTTTTATTCAGATGGTGGTAGGCTTGAAGGGAGTGTGTGCATTCAACTTTGAAAAATTGATTCTATCTTTCCACTCCAGAATATACGTTCTTTTGCTAGCTGAATTTTGGTTATTATTCAAGTATAGCTTAGAATAGCTTAGAACATCTAATTTATGTTCAGCTGATTAACTTTTGAGGCTTAGTGATATTGTTGTTGTTTCCATTTCTGTTATAGATTTAATTTATCTCCTGTTCTTTGTTGTATGTTTGATTTCAAATTGTGTAGAATATTTTTTGGAAGATTTACATACATGCCATGCAATGTCAATGTATTTATGCATCTAACACCCAAACATTTATGTTTAAATTAATTCCACATATGCATGAAAAATGTGTATTTCAGTTTAAAAGTGGTGATAGAGGTATTTTGTATGTGATAGGAAAGATGAGTTTTACAAATATGCAAATCAGAGTTTAGGCGTTAGACATGTAAATTCATAAGAATTGTTTGGTATTCATGTAAATGCCTCTTTTTTATGGAAGATATTATACATGATATATGATTTACATCACTTTATGTCAATGAATGTTTTTTATTTTAGTGCTTGGTGACAACTAATTTATTTTTTATTTTCTTACCCCGATATTCTTATGATGCAAGTGGGATTTGAATTCATGGTTTTGATAGTAATTTGCAAGGTTCGTATCGTATTAGTTTACTCTCATATATGAGAGTTTGTTGCAGGATATACATCTATTTGATTAAGATATTTTCAGTTTTTTTGTGGAAATGCGCGCTAGAGATATACTCTCTATGGTCAATATTTTCTTTATATATTGCCCCTCACATTTGCCTAATTTTTCTGTGCTGACTCCTGACGTAGCTTTACGTGCCGCGGAGGTTATTCCTGAGTTATTTTTAGGTTATTTCTGGGTTATTTTCAAAAATCATGAAATAACCCAGAGATAACCCGCGGTTTTTATTTTTGGGTTATTTTGAGATTATTGAAAATAACTCAGAAATAACATGAAAATAACTCAAGAATAATCTTTGCGGCACGTAGAGCTACATCAAGAGTTTAGACAGAAAATGCGCTCCTCATATTTTTAGTAATGAATATCAAGCGAAAAAACTTGATATGTAAGTGAAATTTAAACTAAAAAAGTTATATTTATTTACATTTCTAACATATAATTTTCTTTCTTATATTTATGCCAACAATGTATTTCATATTACATGAAAGATGTTCCTATTTAATTTATAAAAAGTGTTATATATTAAGCATTGGTAATGTGATAAATGTAAAAATTGAAGTTTACTTGTAAAGTGGTGTGTAAAGTTTCTAAAAAATATCTTCCTAAATGTGAGAAATTTGTAAATATATAAGATTTATAGGTATATATATGTAACCTCTTGGGGTCTAGACCTAACGTGAGAGGGGCTACGTAACGACTGACAAAATTATATTTTAGCAGGGGCAAAAGATCAGATTATCCTGATTAAGTTGGCATTATATGTGCTCCTTCTATACATTTAAAAATAGCAAGAATAAAGCTAAAATATTTTCTTTTATGAATACGACAAATATCATTATATGGATGAGTGGATTGCTCCATTAAGGCCAATCATTGATCATCCAAAACGGGAAATGTTTAGCCAGCCTGTGACGGTTTGCCACCCACGTGGTTGTACATTTATTG
>NW_018244843.1:0-355 GCF_001263595.1 Phalaenopsis equestris | reverse complement strand
TTGGAGTACTCAGTTGCAGATTAAAAGGATTAAAGCATTATCTGATAGCTTGAATGTGATTTGATCTCATGTTTGTTGAGAGGGCAATTTCGTGGCACATTTGGCTGCGAAATTTGGGTTGAAGATGTCTTTTGCTAATGTTTTTTTCATTTCTCCAGATGAGTTGTCGCTTTAGCCATTGAAGATCTTCCTTGATCTTGTTCTCTTTTTTTGGTTGTAGTGTGGGTGAGTTGTTTCTTTTTCTGAATAGGAATCCCTTTTTCTTTTTTGTGTGAGTTGTGTAGGGTGTTGATGGGTTTCCTATCCATTCTTTGTAATTCTTTTTGTTGTAATAAAATTGGAGCTGAATAATGCA
>NW_018244842.1:0-344 GCF_001263595.1 Phalaenopsis equestris | reverse complement strand
TGCCCAAACCGGAGACAACTCCAAGTGCTAGATGGGGAAAGAGACATAGAGGGCAGCTATGGGCTACCAATATTGTCTGAAGATGTGGAGGAGATGTAAGCCGAAGAAGAAAAATTTATTTGCTACATATTGGAAAAAATATCAACTATTCCCAACTTTGATCGTTCCTAACCGATGTGCGATGATTTCTTCGGCATACGAATATGGTACTTTGAGAAACTGTGTAACTCTTTCCAGTCAGTGGGATAAGGGTCTGGGCTAAACTTGTAGTAGATAACTTCAGTTGGGTTAAGCTCTGTGATTTTTTTGCTTTCGTGTTTTCGACATAAAAGCTTCCGGTGTTT
>NW_018244841.1:0-237 GCF_001263595.1 Phalaenopsis equestris | reverse complement strand
TTTTTGAGTTTGAAAAGCCTATTCCCGCGCAAAAATCGTCAAAAACCTCTCATCGGACACAACCTCTCACCGGACACAAGAAACTGCCTCTCACCGGTCTCGCCGTCGGCGGCCTCAAGGGCACCGGCAGCGCGCCTCTGTATTAATTTTGTATGGACTCTCGAGAAAAACCCACTGTCGGCACCGTCGGTGGCCTAGGAAGAATTTTCACAGTTTCGCTCTGGTCTGAATGCGTTT
>NW_018244840.1:0-446 GCF_001263595.1 Phalaenopsis equestris | reverse complement strand
TACATATCCCACACCAAAAGTTTTATCCACCTATGCTAGCTCGCGAGCTCCTCTCCGCTGGCTCGCTCCGTTTCGCTCCAGCATCTGTCTCTTATTTACAGAATTGTCCAATGGTACATGCCCAAGGCATAGAGCATTAAAACCGAGAAAGAGAGAGAGAGAAAAGGTGGCGTCGTGAAGCGGGGCGAAGTGAGGATATTTCCCGTGCTCTTAAACCCATTTCATACATTAAAAGGTTTATTTACAAGAGAAGGGGAGAGCTAAAATGACTTGAGTCTTATTGTACATAAAAGGTCCTATTTATAAATTATAGGAGAACAAAGTATTGCATTTCATACATTCTGCAAATACATCTCTAGACCTGGAAGACGACATTGGGAAGCAGCCAAGTAGATTTTCAGGTATCTTAAGGGTATTGTAGAACATAAAATTATTTTTGATAGTCA
>NW_018244839.1:0-792 GCF_001263595.1 Phalaenopsis equestris | reverse complement strand
GTTAGGCCACTTTAGGACAATAACAAAGAGCTGTCAAATCTTGGGAAAAATCGTCTGATCTCGCGTGTATCCAATGGTCGAAGGAGATCAAGCCAGACAGATCCATGGTGCATAAAGCACGGTCTGCATGGAGGCTACGTGACTAGCAACGTCAAATGGCAGAGCGACGCGTGGAGCCTTCGGAGCTGCCTAGGATCCAGTCAGCGCTGCATGGATAAGTAAAAAAATATGGATTTTTTAATTATTTTAAGTGCCTAAAATTTAAAAATGCATATCTTTCTCTAGAAAAATAAGAAAAATAAAGGTTTATCTAAAAAAATCATAAAAATAATAAAAAATACCCTCTTGCTCAGTGAATGGAGGAAAATAATGTGGACAAAAATAAAAATTATTTTTTCACTCCCTGATTTTTAATTAATTAAATCCCATCTCTGGTATTCTAATTCTCCATGACTTAAAACATTTCACCATGGCTTGGAATTTTGAGAGTTTATTCCTCATGAGAGAGGCCATGTCTTCTGATTTTTCCAAGGTCAGAGGGCATCTCTATGCTAACCCTAATTTTCAAGCTAAGGTGACCATTTTTGCTTATTTTAATTATATAAATCCAAATATCACTAGGAAAATTATGAGAATAATTTTAGTAGATTTCCTGTGGTCAGAGACATCTATGAAAAATATTTTGATGCTTTGAATCATGTTGTGAATTTTTATACTTAGTTAAATGTAAATCATGTCTACATTGTTCATTAAATATATATAAAAAATTAACAAAATCAAATCCACATTGTT
>NW_018244838.1:0-1024 GCF_001263595.1 Phalaenopsis equestris | reverse complement strand
ATTCACCGCGCCACGCTTGAATAAAACTTGAATTGGTCTAATCGTCGATGAGCTTGTCTGGAGGACAGCGGAGGATGAAACGGGTTGTGCGAGCGCTTCCAGAATGTTGAGTTTACATATAGAGGACATTCATATTAATATAGTTTCATAAAGGGAAAATAACACTCAAATTGAGGCTTTTAAATAATAAATAATCATTTTAGTAATAAAAACCTCACATCAGTGCTCTCCCACTCCTCACGACTGGATCACAGAATGCCCCAGCCCTTTGCGAAATGGTTGTCTCTCGCTCCCTCACGCTCATACCACCAACCGCCTACCTCGCTAATGATCTTCGGCCGACACTTGCTTACCATATGCTCATGTGCGACCTCCTTCCTTTCCCGGATGTGACACACCCTTTTCAGCTTGATGCCTCAGGAACTCAGGTTCTCTGCATTGGCCACCTCCCCCTCTTCTCGTCGGTGAAGGACAAGTTTGCAGCAAGCCCACGCGGTACGAGAGCTACTTTGTCGTACTTCAAGGACATGATTGGTGGAACGTTGATTCCTGTTAGTAGAGTTGATTCACCATTATTTGCACGTCAGGTAAGATAAATCCTGATAAAGCTAGGGAGGAAATCCATAGTGTCAGTAAAAAAAACTCGAGGTATAGGAGCCAAAGACTTTATGGATAGTATAGATCTTGCTATACTTGCAAAATAGCTTGGAGAGCTAGAGTTAAGAAAATTCTAGGTACATCAGCACGTGAACCGAACATTGATAGCTCAGAACTAACGACGAGGACATCTGCAACCTTCGCGATAGTATAAATTCTAAAATTCACGTTTTCTTTCCTAGTTGGCCTTAAGTTAGTTTAGGGTATGTGTGTTGAGTCTGGTCGCCCACACAGGGAGAATTGGCTGCCAAAGACCGATGTTAGTCGGCATGACCACACTCCCTTGGATCGACCTATTATTTCCTAGAGATAGCCCCTAAGTTCGGAATGATGTGTTAGGCTAAACCACTTTGCTATGCCGAGTGTT
>NW_018244837.1:0-2242 GCF_001263595.1 Phalaenopsis equestris | reverse complement strand
TCATTTTAATTTTGAACCAATGTATGGTTTTGCGGCTCTTTATCAATCGTACAAAAGGGCAATTTATCATATTCATCAAAATCTGGATAAAATTTCATTAATCTGCTTCAAATATGCGTTACAAACTCGAATACATGCTGAAGCACCACAAGATAACATGTTGGATTTGTCTGAAACATCATATGCTGAGTACATATCATATTTGTTGCTCCGTCGTGGTACAAAAAAAGACAAAAACTGTCTATTTGTCCTCTGTGGCGAGCTCATGATCAAGCTGACCTACTTAGTCACACTCCAGGAGAAAATTTCCTTTCACATGTACTTAGAGGTACAACCATCTCATAGCTCGTACAGGCACAAGTCTTCCATTTCTAGGTCCGGATGGAACCCATGAGGTACTCTACTATCAACCATTCTATTGACTGTCACAGAAACTCTACGGTGTCGTACTCTCGGAATGCAGTGCTTTGCCAGATTTATTGTGTTTCCTTTTAGAGTTAGTACTGAACTAATTGGTAGCGGAATCTTGACAAATCCTCTGAATTCTTCAGGGCCAACAATATCAATTTCTTTCCCAAACAAAATGTTACTTCAACACATGAAGGACACCATGCAGAAATGCCTTACAAAATCATGGTGGTCTATGTGTGAAGGAATACAATCTCCTTCATCATAAATGTTGATTATGCAGCTATTCGGAATGTAGTCCGCCGATAGTATGCTCCACCTGACCATCATTTTAATCATTACTTTCATCTCAGAAGGTAGAGGATCCACCTCGTAGTATCTTAGGATACATGGGGGTTCCTTAGTCTATCTTTGATAAAGTTGTACCAGCAACTACATTGAATGGTTATCTTACCTTTCGCGTGCATTCATTTTTTGCATTCATTTTCGTGACTCTGAGTAAGTCTTCTTCATTAACAGACCAGCTCGACCTCTCTCAAGTTGAATATGCATTCAAGAATCCTTCTTTCATCATTTTTGGAGAAAACTCTTGCATATAGCTCTATACTTTCTAAGATGTTGACAAATTTTCGTTGGATTTCTTCATAGAATTCAAATTCTCTCTTCATTCGTTCATTCTTTCTAATTCTTCTATAGGAATCCTTTGCGGTCATCGGGGTCGTTTCCTCCTTTTAATATTCATGGGAAACCATGTCTGATTTGGCTCCGTATGCAGTAGAATATATGATTCAGTATCTGGGTGCGCTGTCTCCTGGAACCCGGTGTTGGCAGTTGTATATTCTTCAAAGGAACTGTAGTGATCCAAATGGAGGACATTACATCTCAGGAACTTCACAAATGCTCCTCCTATCAATTCTTGTGTTGGAATTTCAATATTTCACATTGGGCAACCTTTGCAAATTTCATCTGGAATTCTCGGTTTTGTTTGCTCCGCAACAAACTCAGACTCATCCTCTGTAGTAGGCGGACTGGTAGAAGTCTCCCTCATGCATGGGTCATAAATTTTCCCCTTAGGAATTGGGGGAAGTGTGTCTTTTACTTATTTCATATGTGTTTTCTCCTGACATAATAAAGCTCTATGCTTGCAGAGGTTGGCATTATGGCGTTGCGTTCTTCTGAGTGGTGCATCTGGCACTCTTTCTTCATCAGCACTCACTAAATCTTCCATCGGTGCAGTTACCATGGATGGTTGACGACTGGTTCCTTCCATTGGATCTTGTTGTATTGTTGTTTTCTTCCTCCTCAGTGAGGATTTTTCTTTGGTACCAATCCTTAGCAGTGATGATAATCCTTCTTTCTCCCGGCGACTAACTACGTCCAGTAGGGGACCCTCATAGTCCACGTTGACCTAACCAAACTCTAAATCAAAGTCTACAATGACACCGTAGGCTGGCCTTTCCTTATTCAGTGTGAGATTCAAGCCATCTCTAAAAGCAAAAATTAGCTTTCGTTCTGACATTTTTCTGCAGAAGACAGAAAAACTTCTGTGTGCTGAAGTTCAACACGAACAAGACAACAACAAAATATTAATTAAACAAAAATTTTAATTTATAAAGGTGCAAATTTTATTTATTTAATTTAATTTAATTTAAAATAAAGTGAGCAAATTTAAAAATTTCATTTTATTGAGGTTAATTTTATTACAAAATTTTTGACCCAGTCACTAACGCTTGGCCAAATAAATAACCCCAGAACAATATATATTTTCAAAAATTCATTTCAAGCAATGTCTTGTTCTATAGTATATCTTCAAATATTGGCCATTAACCAACAA
>NW_018244836.1:2185-2567 GCF_001263595.1 Phalaenopsis equestris | reverse complement strand
ATATCTAGCACAATGAAATCAGCAGAAAAGATAAACTGATCCACTTTCACTAGTCTTCTATAACTTCTTTAGAATATGTTATCAAACGATCTGCTAACTGCAGAGTTACAGTATTAGGTGTTATTTCTCCTAACCCTAATCTTTTAAATATTGATAATGGCATAAGGTTAATACTTGCACCTAAATCACATAAAGCTTTCCCATAAAATCTGTCTCTTATTGCATATGAAATTGTAAAGCTAACAGGATCTTTAAGCATTTCAGGAAACTTCTTCTGAATTATCGCACTGCACTCCTCACTAAGTGCAACAGTCTATTATCTTCAAACTTCCTTTTCCTATTGAGAACATCCAACATTCTCTTCACATCTCAGCATTTGTTC
>NW_018244836.1:0-1894 GCF_001263595.1 Phalaenopsis equestris | reverse complement strand
TTTTTTCTGGGTTTTTGCATTTGGTTTAGTATTACTATGGAGTGTTCCTTAGGATCTATTACTAAATGAATTTGCTATTTTCTCAAGTTGATTCTCAAAATTTCTAAATGTAGCTCCTTGACTTTGTAATTGATTTCCCCATTGTAACACGACTTCTTCTGTAAATAACTTCTTCTCCTTAAACTGTGTATTACTATTAAAACTTGGAGGATAAGTAGATCTATAATTACTACTCCCTTGATTTTTCCAGTTACCTTGGTTGTTCCCCCATTACTGATTATTATCACCTGAATTATTATTCCAGTTAAAGTATGGATGGTTCTTCCAACCTGGGTTATAATAATTTGAATATGGGTTATTCTACTTATTATTTATGACATTCGAAGTTTCTAATGATGCTTGAGAATCTACCATTTGGCCTAATGAATTCTCTTCAATCATTAAAATTGGATGAGAAAATTCATTCCAAATTGGTCTAACTTCCTTGAAATTGCAGCGACTTAATTTACTAACTTGGTAAATGCATCCACTTCATGAATATTGGCTACTTTATTAGGCTTTACCCTCTCAGAAGGCCATTGAAAAGTATTGGTAGCCATTTATTCAATTAAAGCATAAGCGTCATGAAATGGTTTTGACATCAATGAACTACCACCAGCGGCATCAATAATTGATCTAAGAGATCCAACTAATACATTATAAAAAGTTTGAATTATTAAGCAATCTAGTATATCATGGTGTGGACACTTTCTTAAGAGTTCTTTAAATCTTTCCCATGCTTCATAAATAAATTCCCCTTAAAATTGATTAAAAGATGTAATATCATTTCTAAGCTTTGCAGTTTTTGATAGTGGAATATATTTAGCAAGGAATTTTTGTGCTAAATTACCCCAAGTTATGATAGATCCAGGTGCTAATGAATTCAACCACATATTAGCTTTATCCCTCAGTGAGAAAAGAAATAACCTAAGTCTTATGGCATCATCTGATACACCATCACATTTAAATGTAGCGCACAATTCGACCTAGCTAAGCTACCTGAACCAAATAGGTCATTGGATCCTCTCTTCCCTCCACCTAAGCGCCCCCCCAGCCACCTCAGGCAGCCATGGCAACTACCCTAGCCTCTCCTATAAGTACAACATCCTTCACGAACAAGGGGGAAGAGGTCAAAATTCCTTAGAGAGACTCTACTAGATTTTTTCAAGAGCCACTTCTGGCCCTCTTAAGCTCAACCCAACCACTTCCAAGCAACCTCCTCCAATGTCAGAGCCCAATTTCTCAACCCTAATTTAAGCTGAATTAACACATATTTCACCACAACTCTACAGTCAATCAAAACCAAATTCCTTGCACCCACACCATCCCAACTCCAAACGAAGAAGAACCCCTACAAAGCCCCATCATAGAGAGCCTCCATCCCTGACTTTGATCAACAGCCAAAATTTGCCTCCATCGAATTTGAGTCAAGGCAATTCACCACTTCCAGAGGCTTCATCTATGAGCTTATTAGACCTCCCTGAAGCTTCTACAACCATTTGATTGAGGCATCCCCCTCAAATAGAGGTATTGACTCCTCTACCTATCCCAAGCCTATTTTGATTCTACAAGCATGTTGGCATGATTTCAGGCTATGTTAACCTCATGAATATGTTTGTCAAGGTTTTATAAGTCCATAGAAACAAAACCTAGGCAATTTGTTTAAGCATAGGATGAGATCTTAAGTTTTTAGGGTAAATGGATCCCAAGAAGAACCGAAGAGGGAGCATTGTTGGATTGAGCGTGTATTAAGCGAAGGGCTCTGATTGCACATCACAATAGCACTATTCAAAAAGCGCACGGTGACTCAGCTGGAGGCGTCAAATGGCGGAGCGACGTGTGGCACTTTGACGGT
>NW_018244835.1:0-331 GCF_001263595.1 Phalaenopsis equestris | reverse complement strand
ATAAAATTCTTTTCTAGCTTTCTCCTTTGGTTTGGAGTAAGTACAATTGGCTTGGTGTTTGCCTTAAGCCACGGTTGAGTTAACCGTAAAAATAAATTAAAAAAAAATGGTCATAAAATCTTACCCAACAAAAATTAAAATTAAACTCAAAATATGAAAGATCAAGCTTCGACATAAAACCCCACTGTCCCGGGTTCAAATCCATCTGGGTCGAATTAGCACATATGAGGTGGCATAAGTCCCATTTTGTCCTGAGTTCGAATCCATTTGGGTTGAATTAGCACATATGGGGGTGGAAAAGCACATGATGTCGTCTATCTTTTAATATATA
>NW_018244834.1:0-3851 GCF_001263595.1 Phalaenopsis equestris | reverse complement strand
TATGATTTTACCAGGTAAAGAAGTAATTCTGAAATGCATGCCTAAAAATGGAGATTATATGAAGCAGCAAATAAAATAAATTCGAACTTACTGAATCCCAGAAATAAATGAACATTCGAGAACCCTCATCAAAACAGTCTTGAATGGCAACAGCGCTACTTCAGCATCTATTCCTTGCTTCATGTTTGAAATTTATTTAAAATGCAGCGTATATGTAAATGAGAAACAACTTCAAGAAAAACAGTATAAATTTAGTGGAGCTTGCCACACAGGAAGCAAACGCAGTTTACAGTGAAAATACCTGCAGAATAAGCAAACACCTGGAATCTGCATGCCAACGGCTGAGTAGATGAATAGCAGGGCCCAGCCTAAGAGACCAATGAGGCGCGAACACTATGCAAGGCTCTTGCCATGCCAATCTAAAAAAAATCAGTTTGGGATGAGAATTATTTATATGGGGCATTTACATACCTACCACACAATTCTAATGTATTTACATACCTAACACCTACATATATACCACCCAAATCATTCATATCACATAAAAAATACTACTATTTTAACTTTTAAAAAAAATGCATGTTTGAATGCGTAGATAAGATGGCATATATGTAAAAATTGAAGTTTAGATGTTATATATCTAAATGCATAGGACTTAGGTGGTATGTATGCAAATATTCCTTCTTTAGCAAACAAGATGAATAATAAATGACATTTCAAACATGCAAGCTAAAACCGAACTAGAAAAAAACAAAATATAAATGTCAGCAGAGAAATCTGAAGGGCCGTGACTATTTGTTGATGGTTAAGATCCCCATCAATAATACAATAAAAAAAATATAACTTTAACTCTAAAAGTTAAATTTCTCAATAAAATCTCATTCCTTCACATAATTTGATTAAAGTTATCTTATTGCTGCTATATTACACTTTTTTTTCAAAAAATATTAATGGATAATAATCTAGTTTATATCCACCGAAATAAAATATCATGCATTGATCTTTGTTTTATTAATTATAAGCCTCGTTTCTTTCGAAAAACTAACTACATTGCTCCAATTCTTAGAGAAATTAATATTAATCTCATATATTAATACCCTTAAAATTTTTATTATTATAAAAAATAAGTTATCTATTTATGACACTTGAGAGGCAAGTGTTGTCACTTAAACTCCCATTGCGCATGGGAAGGCCTATACGAGAGATTATTCTCTCATGCCTTACTTACAAACGAGAGAGACAAAGCGAGAGAAAGCCAAGAGGAGTGAGAGAAAGCCAAATGGAGCGAGAGAAAATGAGAGCATGAGAAATAGAGGAAAGCATGAGAAACAGAGGAGAAAAAGAAGAAAAAGAAGCCGCAGAAAGAAGAAGAATGAAGAAGAATCGGAAGAAGAAAAAAGGGATAAGGAAGAAGAAAGGGGAGAGGCAAGGTGCGGCTCCCCTTTCATGTATACTCAGCAGCTGCGACGAACAAAGAGGAATTGAAGGGTGGGAGATCGAGTGGCGATCTTTACAATTGCTCAAGCTAGACGTGAGCATGAGCGGCCAAAAGGGAATAAATTAAGCCTTCCCCATGCGTCTGTTTGATGTGTGGAAGAGAAGAAGACCAAAACTTTTGATGACTTAACCCGAGCAACGGCAGTACACTTAATTTGCAAAAATAGGGAATGACAATGAGGATTGGGAAGAATTGCGAACTCAAGCAAAATGAAAGTTAATTTATGAAATATAATTCAAAATAAATTCAGTTAATATCAAAATTTACAAATGAAAATGACTTGATATTGCTAAAATGTATGTAGGAAGTTTGGTGAGAAAACTAAAGCAAGAATACAGGACTTTAACGTGGAGAAGAATTTCAGGTATGAAATCCAATTTGATTAATTAAGTTCTAAGTTCCTGAATGGACAATCATACTACATCACATCCACAAAGGAATGTGACTTGCGCAGTCGTGTGAAGTAGAACGATCACGCAGGAGGGACAAGCAACGGTCTATGCATTACACACTCACCATAGGTGAGGTGACCAAACATTAGGGTTGTAACTTTAAATATTATAAATATAAAGATTTTTTTTGTGTTTTGGACTTAATTTTAATTATGAAATGAAACTGTTAGATAGTTTTCTCCGTCCAACTAATAGCTCTAACCTTGGTAATTTCAAACTCACGGGCCGAGTCATGACATCTCATCTACTCCACTATCATCTTAAAACATCATCAGCAAACCTATCGCACTTTGGATATACTTAGTACTTCATATATTAAAGGATATAAATATAAGGACAACGGTGAACATTGAAGTAATCATAATATAATTAAAAAACTCAATGATCACTCCACAAAACTTACAATGTCAAACATAGAAGTTTAGTTCTTCATAGAATATAAGGATATAAGGAAAGTGTAAACATTGAAGTAATCCAACTGTAATTTAAAAATTTTATAATCATTCCAAATACTTATTATGCCAACCTAGCTCACTCTGGATATATTTAAGATATTAATATAAGGATAATCATGAAAAACTATATGATCACTCCCCAATACTTATAATGCCAACCATCAATTTATCACACATGTCATTAATTACTCCCCACACATTATAAACATGAATTTTCCAAAATACCCTCCAATGAATTTCATGGTACTCAATCATGTAAAATGTAAAGATCAATAAACAGCATATAAAGATTCTTTGATTGCTCTCTAAAATTTCTAAATCATTACTGCCTTGGTAGCCTCCGTAGTAGAACTTCCTGCAACATAATTAGTTCTCTAATATAAATATGATGAATAAATAACATATAAAAAGCCAAACACATGTAATTAAAAAAAGGATCTAGGTTCCATCCTAGAAAGAATTTCAAATAAAAGAATGCATAAATCTAATAGAATAAAATATGTACCAACTAGCAATGACAAGATTTACTACCAAGCCTATATATAAAAACTAATTCATCCCAAGGTCTCAATTGATTGCTTGAAATTAAAGAATATGTTTTAGAAAATGATGAAATGTGTTACTCCATCATTTGGCTGGGTATAGTTAGAAACTAGCATTCATTTTAAGCTCCAAAAAATCCAATCAATATTCATCAATTGTCATTAATTTTGATTTCATACAGAAAATGAGTGGAGTAAAGTTCACTTTTCAAAACATATTTTCTATCTACAATAGTCATATGAGACCTAATAAATAAAAACATGTCATAACATTCATTTCAACCATCACATCATGTTATCCTAAACAAAATTTGGAGGCGGCAACATTTCAATACCATGCAACAAGCACAAAGTTGCATAATCAATTTAATTTTACATTTTTTATGGTGAATAAACAATCGTCATTCCTAGATAGGATCAATGATTTTTCATAAGCAATACCACAAGATATCATGGATGCAACTAAAATGATAAAATTAAGAACAATGATGGGAATGTTCGTTATCCTTGGCTGCCATTCCACCTTAAAAGAACAGCTGTCATGGAATTGTGTGAATGTTAAATTTATCATCATCATTTATAGAAGAAGCAACCATAGATGCATAAACAACATTTACTGTACAAAATTATGGGATTATCTAAATAATGATTATGGTTTGTTCACAGCATTCTAAAATCAGTTTAAGCACAAACTTGCATGCTTGGAAGCGCCACACATAATTTAAACAACCACATAATTCAGCTATCAAAATTGTGCTAAGAATATTACATACTATCTGGTTAAAGCATAAGTATACATGGATCACAGTGTCATATAGAAACATACAGATTATACACTCTCTTAGCATCAGCTTCCCCTCTTAAGTAACTGAATTCCAGTCAGGGAAGGTGGAGCATCAGTGAC
>NW_018244833.1:633-919 GCF_001263595.1 Phalaenopsis equestris | reverse complement strand
GCCGAAGTTTCCAGATGGAACGGTGAGACAATGGATGATGTTTGCGGTTATTTTTCTGGCCATTATCATATTTTTATTTCACGATGCGCGCTCATTCAGCCTTATGTTGTGAGGGAAAAAAATTTGAGTACTTCCGCGTACACGTCCTCTAATGCGCTCTTGACAAATCAGTTCAGTCGGTCCCATCATATTTATTCAAATGCGACCCGTCGATCCGGCCTACTCGATTATAACCGAGTTATAATCGAGCGATACAGGAGTTGTAATCGAGCGGGCCCTTACCGCG
>NW_018244833.1:0-605 GCF_001263595.1 Phalaenopsis equestris | reverse complement strand
GAAACCTCGTTTATAACCTCGCCGTAACCGAGACGTAACATAGTGTTGTGTAACCTAGCAAAATAAACGAGTCATAACTGATCTATAACCGAGAGTTCATACCGCGCGTTGTAACCTAGAGTTATAACTGAGCTGTGACCGACACAGTAACCTCCGCTGTATGTTGTACCGAGGCTGTGTAACTCCCTGGTAACCTCTACACCCCGCCCGACCAATGTACCTTCCGTGTAACATTTCTGTAACATCCAAAACAAGGTACCCCGGGTTTGTAACCTTGTTGTAATCTGCGAGAACCCTTCGCAGTCACGGAGCCGTAAATTAAATATAACCGCGTGATAATCTTCTTTAAAAAATCAGAGTGCGTGAATGCTGCTATTTAAGCAGTAGAAAGCTAGGGTTTATTGTTTTATTACATTTTGATGTTGAAGATGGACCGTACAAGGTGGCATTTCGTCTCTGACAGGGAAGGAGACGATATATTTTCAGCAAACACAGAACAAGTCGATGTTAAAGTCGAGGTATATTGGTTGTATGTTTGCAGCTCTGTACTTTTTAAGAGAAACTTCTGTATTTTTTCTGCCGAGATATCTTTGTTTCTTGGTGTG
>NW_018244832.1:0-449 GCF_001263595.1 Phalaenopsis equestris | reverse complement strand
GACTCTTAATCTATGCTATAAGAGAAGTAGGGTCTATTTTGGGCAGCTACAACTTATTAAAAAATCTGCTGATAAGCTAATTAAAAATAATATGTTAATAAGCTAAATGCGGCGACTATTTACAAATTTTTTTTTTTTTGGAAAAGTCAGACCGCTACCAGAAAGTTGTCACCGCAGCTGCATAACTGCAGTTTGAAAACGTTATTTTCAACATTTTCAAAATTCATAAGCTGCTAAAATACAGTTTATCTAAACATGTCAGTTACATTTTCAAAACACCACGGCACCAAATAAACTGGCTCAAGCGGGCCCTTAATGCATTTATTTCTCTTAATAGAATTTTCTACAAATTAAAAATATCTCATAAAAATTAAAACTTAAAAAAAAAAAAGTCTGCATCATAGCCAGTAAATCAAATACGCTCCTCGGAAACATAAAAATTGCACCTT
>NW_018244831.1:0-267 GCF_001263595.1 Phalaenopsis equestris | reverse complement strand
CCGACCTGAACCCAACTCGTGAACCCGGCGTTACAGCCCGAGTATTTGCATAGTATTATACATTGCCAAAATTTATTCCTTGAGAAGTGTTTTCCACACATGAAATTATCATAGAAAAATACTTTTTGAAATTTTTTGGAGGACATTTGGAAAGCGATACAAAACTTGTCAGTTAGAGTCATTTGATCAGAAAAATTCGAGTTCATAGATCCAAAAATTTAACATGTCTAATTTTTTTGGGTTGGATTGGGTTGAGGCCCAACCTAA
>NW_018244830.1:0-707 GCF_001263595.1 Phalaenopsis equestris | reverse complement strand
TTAGGACATGCTGGATTCTACATACGATATATTAATGAATTTTCAAAAATTGTAAAGCCTTTATGCCACTTACTGGAGAAAGACACCAGTTTTAATTTTGATGAAAAGTGCCAAAAATCTTTTGAGTTATTAAAAGAATAATTAGTCACTGCATCAATTATAGTTTCACCAGATTGGGGAAAATCTTTTGAACTGATGTGTGATGTTAGTGATTATGGTATTGGAGTTGTTTTAGGACAAAGATATGACAAAATTTTCAAAGTAATTTACTAAGCTAGTAAAACTCTTAATGAAACTCAAATTAATTATACAACAACTAAAAAAGAGTTATTAACAATAGTATATGCCTTTGATAAATTTAGATCATATTTAAATGGAACTCATTGTGTAGTGCATACATATCATTCTGCTATTAAGTACTTAATGAAAAATAAGGATTTTAAACCAAGACTTACAAGATGGATTTATCTTTTGCAAGAATTTGACTTTGAAATAGTAGATCGGAAGGGAACTAAAAATCAAATTGCTGATCATTTGTCCAGACTTGAGTTAAAAAAAACCACTCTGTTTTGAAAAAGAAATTAATGAACATTTTTCAGATGAAAAACTGTTCAATATTAATGAGTGGTGTGTTCCGTGGTACGCCAACATTGTGAACTTTCTTATTAGTGGTATTATTCCCTATGGAATGACATACCAATAAAAGA
>NW_018244829.1:0-4823 GCF_001263595.1 Phalaenopsis equestris | reverse complement strand
GATTAACTAGATTCTTTCCTCGGATTTTATCTACCAAGAGGTAGGTCGATGCCTTCTTCCAACTCTTCGATGGTGGTTAGCTCAGGTGTTTATCTGCCTTCCCCTGGTTCGATTGATTCAAGCTCTAATCAATCCTTTTGTTCGTCTCCTTGCTCGAGTAGGTTCTGAATCTCTTTTTTGTTGCACCTCTTTTCCTCTCTAGTTAGATATCTTCTCAAAATTCGTGCAATACATTCTTCATTTACAGGTGGCGCGCACGCACTAAAAAATTATTGTCATTTTTAGTAAGACCACTAAATTAATTCCCACTATGTTGTAATTTTTCTCCACCTTGCAGAAGTTTCTGCCAAGTTAGAGACAAAAAGGCGGCCAAATGAGATATTGTCTTTTTTGTTATCTCAAGATTTAAATTATTTTACATTGTTTTTTTTTAATGATAGCGATATGATTAGTTTTTTTTTTTTTTCCTTAATTAAGCAAATTTATTCGAGGTTGTATTGCTGAACATATGTACGTAGAACTATCATTCATGTGATTTTTTTTTCTTTGGAATTCCAATATAAAAACAAGATATTTCAATAGCACTTGATACCCCACCAACAAATTTTCATCATCCGGGGACAAATTTTGAGATAAGTCATGAATCCAGCACTTGATACCCCACCAACAAATTTTCATCATCCCGGACGAATTTCGAGATATGGCATGAATCTCGAGATGATATTTTGAACAATAAAAGTTTAAATCTTGATAAAAATTCATGCAGAGTTCTGATTTCAGTAAACTTATAGTCAAACTGACCGGCTCAATGAGACAGACCTCATGATATAAAAACAAGTTCAATCCGAGTTAAATCAAGCTCGGATCAAGTCATTAAACCGCCATTGGAAGATTTTTAAACACATTTGAAAGGTCAAACAGATGTCGACCTCAAATCAAGCGTCTCAACAAGACAAATCCAACGAGCCCAAGATCACTCAATTCCGACAACGTTAAGACACTCAAATGTCCATTAAACACCGCATGTCCAAGGAAGCTTTGTAGACCGTCTGATCAAAATAGTTGATACTCCTATATTAATTACACCCAGAACACTATAAATAGACTCACATCCCTTGCATGAGAGGAAGTTGAAGTCTAGAGAGAGAGCCTGAGGCATTGAAGAGAAGTTATAGCTCAGCATCACCGTAGATTGTCGTTGCCTACCGCCGACCTCCTCCGTCGACCACCGCCGACCGTCGTCGACCTCCACTGACCCTCATCGACCTCCACTGACCACCATCGATCACCACCAAATATACGTCGTAAGCGACGTTGAAATCTGAAAAATATAGTTACCCTTTTCCTGTTTATGAGATAAGGAATTTCTGTAATCATCAATTCAATAATGGATTTTCGCAATTGGGCGAAACCCCGTGGTTTTTCCTTTTACGGGTTTTCCACGTAAAATCTTCTGGAATCATCACCGTTTGTTTCTTTTTTTATCTCTGTGTGTGTTGAACTTTCATACAACGCTAAGACGATAGTCCGTTCCTCTATCGCCGCAAATTTTTTAGCACGCATCAGCCCTAAACTTCAATTTTTATGTTTTTTTTATGTATACATATATTTTTTATATAAAAGATTTGGATCGTATAAATGTAAAAAAGTAATCTTTAGGTGGTATAAATATATAAATACATAGGAATTGGTAGTTTGTATGTAAATGCCCCCTTTATTTAGGTTCTACTTATTTATTTTTCCATGACCATCATTTGCCTATTTATCTCCCCTTTTTTATTATTTAATTTAGTTTTTTAACCTCATGATAATCTTTTCATAGTAAATTAATTAATCCTATGTTATATATAAATTGGTAAAAAAAGCTAATTAATCTCTTTGTTTAGTAATAATGGTCGATTATTGACAGTTAATCAATGAGACTTTTAGCTGTTACTTGAGACTGTTAATTCCTTTGTTTAGTAATAAACCCTTATAAATCATACCATCCAATTCTTTTAAGACGGACAAAAATATCAATAATTTATTTTTTAAGATGTGGAAAACACATTATGTTAAAATTAAGGTTTAGTTAATGGATACATAAATACATAAGAATTGGGAGGAATTGTATGTAAATCTTCTTTTTTTAATATAATAATATAGAATTACATAAGGAGCTTATGACTACTGCATTATTTAACATTATTAAAAATAAAATTCCCTATATTATTAAGATATAAATTTATTGATACAAAATATATTCAGTCAGAGGAGATCTCAAGGTGTGGCATGAATCTCAATATAATTTTTTTAGTAGAAAATATCAAACACGTTTAAAATTCACACAGAACTTTGAATTCAGCAAACATATAATTAAACAGACTCACTTGATAAGATGGACCCAATAGCACCGAGAATGACCCAATATGAGTCAAATCAAGCGTAGATCAAACAGTTAAGCCGCTTTTGAAAGTTTTCATTGTCGGTTTGAATGTTCAAATGAATTAAAAAACTGACAAGCTTACAATCAAATCGAGCATCTCTACAAGACAAATCCAACTAGCCAAAGATCAAACAATTTTTACATTACTAAGGTTCTCAAATGTCCAAAAACACAGTCTTCTTGAGGGAAGAACATCTTTGATTTGTCCAATGAAAGTGGTTGTACTCCTTTCTTATTTGCAGGCCAGACTCTATAAGTAGACTCATACCCCCTTGTTGAGAAAGATCTGACATTGAGCCAGTGGAAGATCAGAGCTTGGAGAACAAGACATCGCTCGCTCACTATTGTCGACCACTACCAGCAACTACCCGCTCCTTGCAAAGAAACTCTCTACAAAATCACAAAGTTCATCGCAGATTCCTGGCATAATTTGTAAAGTAACAAAGCACTAGACAGTGCATTAATGCACCCCAAAGATAGGACAACAATGCATCTCAAAGATGGTGTTGGAATGCACCCTGAAGAATATATAATAATGCCACCCTGAAGACGGTGCAGTAGTTCTTCTATTTCTCCCTTAAATTGTATGGTGATAGGATATAGTTGAATCTTTCTATGTGATTTGCATGAAAATTGTCGTATTACTGTTGAGTTTACTGATTTGCTTAATTTACTTCCTCTTTGGCCAATATAAATGTTAATTGCCTTCGTGAACTATGAGATCTGCAATGATACATAGTGTAACAAAAGAGGTTAACCACATGAACTCTTTGGAATAAGAATATTGTCTATGAGTTCATGCTTACATTCAGGGAGATGATTGAATTGGATTGATAAGGGGATTTAGGGAACTAAACTCTTGACATTTGAATTTCCTTATACCACCAGTAGGGGATAAGGGATAGTTCAACTCTTGTTTGACACTAATTTTTAATCATTTGTTTAATTATATTCTCCATTGTTAGATCAGACCTGCTTTTCATAACTTTACGATAGGTTTAAAATTGAACTTGCATTTCAAACCTTTTAGCTAGGAATGATATTTATATACTAGAACTTTTCAAATTGTGTTTGTCTTGTTTCCTGTGGGATCGACAACCTACTCCAACCCTGGTACTACTGATATGCCACGTGAACTTTTGTGAGCCACCCATGCTTGGCAGCACCCGATGCATATCAAACTACATTACCAACTATGGCCTACACGGTCAACACTTCATAGGACTCCCAACTCTAATCTCGATGACCTACAGATGTTATTGCAGTTTATCACTGTGGCCTGTGACAAATTAATACATATGTGGTCGACAGCTCATGCAACTCCCTACTATGACATCTATGATCAACCAATGCTCTTAAAGCAATCATCTACGTCGTACATGACCAACTACTACCACGAATTTCAACTCCCGCCTCCACGATACATCCACAGTCTACAACATCTATGGCAGACTACTGCCTTCATAACTATTGACTACGACCTTTGTGACCTGTTATAGCTACTGCTGTTGAACTACAATTGTACATCAACATTATAATTTCATCTTCTCTAATTCAATTTGAGATTGGGCCCATATACTTCAAAATATAGTGAATTATTTAAACTAGGCTAAGCCCGTGATTTTTTCCCCTTTTCGGGATTTTTCACATAAAAAGTTCAAGGCCACATATAAAGAGATGTGCGCACATTAGTTTAATAAATGCCATCAAATAAAAATATTATAAAAAATAATAATTTATATAAATTTTATAGAAAAAAATTATAAAATAAATTACTGACTTTTTCCCTTTCGGACTAACATTTTATAGAATTTTTAATGATTTATTTTTTTTACAGAAGAAAAAGTTAAATATATTGCAATTTTTTTTCCTTGGATGAGTAGACAAAATTGGTGAAATATATAAATAAATGTACGGTGAGGATTTGTCGTTGGCATGTCATTAGTCACTCAATGGCGACCTGATTTGCTCATTATGATTGTAAAAAGTTGACAATTTGTAGGATAAAACCACACTTAAAAATTAATTAATAATCATTAAAACTAATTAACAATTAATTAACCCTAAGGATGAAGTAAACAATCTTATCTAATTAATATATAAATTAATTTGGGTTTAGAATAGAGATGATTTCAAATAGACTCCTCCAAAGCCCATTCCATACCTTTTATAATCCCACATATTTAATCTTAATTTAATCTGATGATGAAAGAGGGTACGGCAGAGGCCAATTTTATGTATTTACAAAAAAAATTTGCAAAAAAAAAAATTATGATAAATGATATTTTATAGGAAAATTTACACACATATCATACAAATTTTACGTATTTACATATCGAAGTTTAATATTTATATTTACAACATTTTGGTGTCAGACAGCAATGCATGAAAATGTGTA
>NW_018244828.1:0-4143 GCF_001263595.1 Phalaenopsis equestris | reverse complement strand
CTTATGACTACTGCATTATTTAACATTATTAAAAAATAAAATTCCCTATATTATTAACATATTAATTTTTTGATACAAAATAGATTCATTTTGAGCGGATCTCAAGGTGTGGCACGAATCTCAATATAATTTTTTTAGCAGAAAATATCAAACACACATTTAAAATTCACCCAGAACTTTGAATTCAACAAACATATAATTAAACAGACTCACTTGATAAGATGGACCCAATGGCACTGAGAATGACCCAATATGAGTCAAATCAAACCTAGATCAAACAGTTAAGTCGCTTTTGGAAGTTTTCATTGTTGGTTTGAATGTTCAAATGAATTAAAAAACTGACAAGCTTACAATCAAATCGAGCATCTCTACAAGACAAATCCAACTAGCCAAAGATCAAACAATTTTTACATTACTAAGGTTCTCAAATGTCCAAAAACACAGTCTTCTTGAGGGAAGAACATCTTTGATTTGTCCAATGAAAGTGGTTGTACTCCTTTCTTATTTGCAGGCCAGACTCTATAAGTAGACTCATACCCCCTTGTTGAGAAAGATCTGACATTGAGCCAGTGGAAGATCAGAGCTTGGAGAACAAGACATCGCTCGCTCACTATTGTCGACCACTACCAGCAACTACCCGCTCCTTGCAAAGAAACTCTCTACAAAATCACAAAGTTCATCGCAGATTCCTGGCATAATTTGTAAAGTAACAAAGCACTAGACAGTGCATTAATGCACCCCAAAGATAGGACAACAATGCATCTCAAAGATGGTGTTGGAATGCACCCTGAAGAATATATAATAATGCCACCCTGAAGACGGTGCAATGACATACCCCAAAGATATTGCAATAATTCACCTTGGAGACAGTGCAAGAATGCACCCCAAAAATGGTGCATCTATGTACCTCGAAGACGGAGTAACAACATACTCTGAGCATAGTGTAACTCTATACCACTACGACTTACGTAGTTCATGGCTCATGTAACCCCCAACTTTGGCTCTCGCTGCCTACGGACGTTATTGTGGGTGGCTAACCACTACAACCTACGTGACCATCTACGATCTACGTGGTTTACAGCTCGTGTAGCTCTCAAATCTGGCCACTATGACCTACGGACCTCAACATAGCTCACCACTACGTGGCCGCTATGACTAACTACTGCCTGTGTGGCCTACTTCTCATCCAGCCCCCAACTCCAGCCTTCGTGGTCTACAAACGCTATTGCGGCTCACTGGTATTGTCTATGTGACCGAGTATGGCCTATGTGGCTCACATCTCGTGCAGCTCTAAATTTTGGCCTCTGTGGCTAGCGGACGTTACCACAACTCACCACTATAGTGTATGTAACCAACTACGTATGCCCTATGTGGCTTACAGCTTGTGTAGCTTACAAATCTGGTCTCTACGACTTATGGATATCATCCAGCTCACTAATATGGCCTATGTGATCGGCTGTGATCTACATGGCTCATAATTCATGAAGCTTCAGACTCCGATCTATGCGGCATACGAATGTCATCAAAGCTCACCACTAGAACCTATGACATGTTCTTAATTTTTGTAAAAAAAATGTATGTATATGTTTGTATTTTACATTAAATTGTTTGAGGAAGGTTTTTTTGTTGTTTTGCAGGCTGCAGTAGAAACATGATTGAACGAGTCTCATAAAGTTCAAGACAGAGAAAGTTGTAGTCTAGCACCTAGGCATTATGCCAATGGCACTTAGGCTTCAGTCCCCGTTTAAGAAGAACACAATCAGAGAGCATGGAAAGGTTGCGCCAGGTCATTTTTAGTCAGGCGCCCAAACAGTCAAAAACTTATCCAAATTCTTGAGAAAACAAAAAGTAGGTGTTGCCTAGGCGCTACCCACCAGATCCTAGGCACCACAATAGTGGCGCCTTGCTGCCGCAGTTGCGGTTCGGAGGTGTCAAAACTGAACAATTGCAGTTTTATGCAGTTGAAAATCAATTTCGGGAGGAGAAGCATAAAATATATTGTAGAAAAATTAGAAAGGGATTTTTCACTATTTTATGTCAATCCTGAGAGAGGAATAGAAGGAGATGTCAAGAGAGGCTTTGCAAAGGAGTTTACATTTGAGAAGAGAAGTGATTTAGGAGGATCAAAAAATGTATTCATTGCTTGCTTTATTTACATCCATCTTGCTTGTAAAGAAGGAGATAAGTACACTTTGTTTTGGATTTTCTATTAAATTAATGTGAAGAACTTTATGTGTGATTTCTTTGTGTAATTCACAATTTGAGTGGATGTTTTCATGATGAAAAGTGAGTAAATCTTCTATTTCTCCCTTAAATTGTATGGTGATAGAATATAGTTGAATCTTTCTATGTGATTTGTATGAAAATTGTCGTACTACTGTTGAGTTTACTGATTTGCTTAATTTACTTCCTATTTGGCCAGTAGAAATGTTAATATCCTTCGTGAACTATGAGATCTGCAATGATACATAGTGGAACGAAAGAGGTTAACTACATGAACTCATTGGAATAGGAATATTGTCTATAAGTTCATGCTTACATTCAGGGAGATGATTGAATTAGATTGATAAGGGGATTTAGGAAACTAAACTCTTGACATTTGAATTTCCTTATACCACCAGTAGGGGATAAGGGATAGTTCAACTCTTGTTTGACACTAATTTTTAATCATTTGTTTAATTATAATCTCCATTGTTAGATTAGATCTGTTTTTCATAACTTTACGATAGGTTTAAACTTGAACTTGCATTTCGAACCTTTTAGGCTAGGACAGATATTTATAGACTATAACTTTTCAAATTGTGTTCGTCTTGTTCCCTGTGGGATCAACAACCCACTCCAACCCTTGTACTACTGATATGCCACTTGAACTTGTGTGAGCCACCCATGCTTGGAAGCACCAGGTGCATATCAAACTACATTACAAACTATGACCTACGTGGTCAACACTTCATAAGACTCTCAACTCTAGTCTTGATGATCTACATATGTTATTACAGTTCATCACTGTGGCCTTTGTGACAAACTCTACCTATGTGGCCTGCAGCTCATGCAGCTTCCTACTAAAACTTATATAGTCAACCGATGCTCTTAAAGCAACTATCTACGTCTTACATGACCAACTACTACCACGACTTTCAACTCCCGTCTCTATGATACAACCACAGTCTACAACATCTATGACAGACTACTGCCTTCATAACAATTGACTACAATCTTTGTGACCCGTTATAGCTACTGCTATTGAACTACAATTGTACATCAACATTATAATTCCAGCTTCTCTGATTCAATTTGAGAGTGGGCCCATATTCTTTCAAATATAGTGAATTAGTTAAATTAGACTAAGCCCCGTGATTTTTTCCTCTTTTTGGGATTTCTAGCATAAAAAGTTTGTGACCTCATATAAACAGATGTACGCACATCAGTTTAATATTAAATTAATTTAATACATGCCATCAAATAAAAATATTAATTTATATAATTTTTATAGAACAATATTATAAAATAATTTACTGACTTTTTCCCCTTCAGACTAACATTTTATAGAATTTTTAATGATTTATTTTTTTTACAGAAGAAAAAGTTAAATATATTGCAATTTTTTTTCCTTGGATGAGTAGACAAAATTGGTGAAATATATAAATAAATGTACGGTGAGGATTTGTCGTTGGCATGTCATTAGTCACTCAATGGCGACCTGATTTGCTCATTATGATTGTAAAAAGTTGACAATTTGTAGGATAAAACCACACTTAAAAATTAATTAATAATCATTAAAACTAATTAACAATTAATTAACCCTAAGGATGAAGTAAACAATCTTATCTAATTAATATATAAATTAATTTGGGTTTAGAATAGAGATGATTTCAAATAGACTCCTCCAAAGCCCATTCCATACCTTTTATAATCCCACATATTTAATCTTAATTTAATCTGATGATGAAAGAGGGTACGGCAGAGGCCAATTTTATGTATTTACAAAAAAAAATTTCAAAAAAAAATTATGATAAATGATATTTTATAGGGAAATTTACATACATATCATACAAATTTTAAGTATTTACATATCAGCACCTGAAGTTTAATATTTATATTTACAACGTTTTGGTGTCAGACAGCAATGCATGAAAATGTGTA
>NW_018244827.1:0-431 GCF_001263595.1 Phalaenopsis equestris | reverse complement strand
ACCAGATAATACTTATCAAACAAACAAATGAGTAGCGTGAATCAATGCCTTTAAATTTTTTTTATCGAATATATTTGTTAGCAAATATACTTTTTGCGTAATTTTTTTTGGAAACACAAAATAAATTTCTTGTTTAATTTATTTGATATTTAATATATTTTGTTGCTTCATATACTTCTTGTTTAATGTATGTTTTTCCATGTATTTTTTTGTCAAAAATTAGGAGTTTAATTTAATTCTATAAATACTCATGGTGTGTCATTGTTGATGAGTTTTTTAAAAGGTGAGAAATTAAGCAAGAAATTTGGAGTCTTTTTTTCTTCTTTTTTTATAAGAAAAAAAATTAGAGGTTTTGTTTTTGGCTTAATTGCCAACAGCTTTATTAGCAAAGTTTTCGCTTTGAATCTCCTATGACTTTTACCCATTTACGA
>NW_018244826.1:0-649 GCF_001263595.1 Phalaenopsis equestris | reverse complement strand
TTCACTTTAGTTGTAAAACTCAACATATTTTAACAAATTAATTAGCCAGTTTGAAAGTAAATTAAGATTGAAGTGAAACGATCATCACAATTTCTTTAACATTTTCATGGCTTCAGCAATTCAAATCACCATTTCACAAATCTCAAGACAAGGAGAAAGACAGAGAAAACTACTCGGATCTCGTGGGGAAAATATAACAAAACTCAGAATTTATATATAAAATCAAAGTCATACAAACTACAACAATAAATAAACTTATCTCTAATTTCTCGCCAAGTAAATTCCTTGAAGTTCGTCTGAATCTCTTACTTTCTTTACAGCACACAGAATTCCTCTTCGAAGAGGCAAGGAGGAAGAAATCTCTCACTTTCCCTCCACTCTTACAATCTCTTGAAGAATTCCTCCCAATTTAGACTCTCTCCACTTTCCCACACTTCAATTTTGAGCCTCCCTGTCTTCTATTTTTTGCCAAAGTCTTTTCTTTAAAGATGTGGATGAGTTTTCCCAAGAGTTGCCTAAACACCCCTCCAAAATTCAATCTCATCCAATACATTGTTGGACATAACCGCTGAGCTCACCGTCGGCAGGCCTTCTAAGTGAATTAAATTTGAACTCTCGGGAAAAGTCTACCGTCGGCGCCGTTGGGCTC
>NW_018244825.1:0-281 GCF_001263595.1 Phalaenopsis equestris | reverse complement strand
TTTAGATAATTATTTTAGTCCAAAAATAGGAATTTTCAAAGTTAATTTATTTAATCAATCAATGTAAAATTTATATTCTTGAAAAAATTATTGAAGGTTCACCTATGTCAGCGGGACACTCACACTAAATTCAAAAAATTTGAATTTTATTTTAATTATAATAATGATTTGTTTGTTTTGAGTATTAAACAAATAGAAAATACATTTTTTTAATTCAATTTTATATTTTTCATTCATCTCTCTAACTTCAGGAAACTTGGATGAATTTATTTATCATTTTT
>NW_018244824.1:0-780 GCF_001263595.1 Phalaenopsis equestris | reverse complement strand
GGATCACCAGAGACTTATCAGGAATTAAGGGTTGAGCTGTCTGTGAATTCTGAGATGATTGATCTACTATAATGACCATGTCATTTTCATCTTCAAAAACTAGAAATCTCTCAGTTGGGTCTAAAGGCTTCCAAGGTAACAGTACCTTTTCCCAATTTTTGTAGGACACTTGGAACTGACTCCAAAGTGAGAAAATTGTGGAGGGGTGTCCAAGCCCAAAAGTTGATCCATGAACGATCAGGCCCAAAACCGACTTCACAATATTGATCCAATGTCGATCGACAGTCCCCTTTGGATGCAGTAATTCAAAATAGCACTTTCTTTAGAAATTTTACCGATCTTCATTGTCGGTAACAGTTTCGCAGAAATGAAAAAAATGCCAATGTTTCGAAACGGGATTTAGGAGTGTCGCAAAAAAAACCAACATACCCATTTTCTCTTTTTTCTCAGTCGTCAGTTTTGTCCGTTAAATATTGATAAATTTCATTCATCTGGTTGCTCGTTGGGAAGAAATCGGAATAGTGGCAGACAGGAAAATTTTTTATCATGTATAATTCGTTGATCCGTGCAGGAGTGAAAGTGATTCATCTTCCTCGCACATAAACAACTTCCTGGTTAATTCCATATAAATTTGCATAAAATTCTCTTACCACATGAACCTCCACGGCGGCGGTAGTGTAGCACATCAATTTCCATCTTCGCCGCACTATCATTTGTTTAATTGTCGTCGTGGAATTATTCAATCCATGATTTATGAATCCTCATTCTATTATCAATCTT
>NW_018244823.1:0-291 GCF_001263595.1 Phalaenopsis equestris | reverse complement strand
TTATGCACGTAATTCTTAATTTTAATTTACCCTTATATTTTATCTTTATATTAAAAAGTACATTTAGCTGGAAAAGTTATTAAAAATTGTACCAATTTAAAATTGAGAGTTACTTTTTTTATGATGTCATCAAAAGAAGAATTATTTTGCTAATATATATCATTTGTGATGTTGATAGATGCATTTATTTTGTGATAAATTTAAATTTTATATATGCAAAGTGAAATGTGATTTTTTTTTTATTATTTGTTATTTCAATTTTTCTCATCATCAATAATTTACAATCAACAT
>NW_018244822.1:0-406 GCF_001263595.1 Phalaenopsis equestris | reverse complement strand
TTCCTCAGCCCCAAGGGGAAAAATTAAAAGATAACATGAGTCAGAAAAGTAACATAGTAGAATTTGATCCAGAATCTGAATTATTTAGAGGGAATCTGATCCAAAATTTAAGAGATCTTGAATTATCATATAAAGATCCATTTCACATAAATTTTAAGAATGAAATTACTATGCAAATTGTGAAAATAATTGGAAGAATATTAGATCCGAAGGAAACATGTGGAATTATAATCTGAATCAATTTGAAAAGGAAGAACTGACAGAAAAATTAAAATTTGAGGATTTAGTAGGAATTCGTGATCTAAAAAATGATTGAGTGATTGATCAATTAATACTTAAATGGAATTTTGATCCAGGAGGAACCCTTTGTTGGGCTGGCGACGCTAAACCAAGCGCTTTATGGGAG
>NW_018244821.1:0-1193 GCF_001263595.1 Phalaenopsis equestris | reverse complement strand
CGGTTGAAGGGGGCCCGTCCGCAATGTGGGATAAAAAAATAACACATATTTTTTTGCGATCTGTGTATTAAAGAAATAGAACTGGGGAACAGACCAACAACGTATTTTAATAAAGAAGGGTGACAAAACATTACTAAGATATTCAAAGAATTGACTGACACAGATTACGACCGGCTTAAATTTAAAAAAAAGTGGGAACAATTGAAGAAGGGGTGGAAAATATGGAAGGAAGGAGTTGAAACGTGGATCTACCGGTCTGGGTAGAAGGGTTGGGATCCGATTAAAAGGACAATTGATGCTCTAGCTGAATGGTGGGCTGAAAAATTAGAGGTAATTTTCTATCTAATCCATGAATTGTTAGCTTCGCAAATTATTTACTCTAATTATAATTTCCTAACTATTCCCCCTAAATACTATATCACAGGCGGTACTGGCAGCGAAGAAGTATAAATAGTGCGAAATTGAGCCGAAATTTGAAGAAAAACTGGACGTAATGTTTAAATGGGTTGTCGCAATGGGAAAGTTTTCATTCAACACTACTGAAAGCGGTTTTGCAGAGATACCAGATGAAATCACACCTGATCCATTGACGCCCGATGAAGAAGTGCCTGGCATTAACCAAAGGGATATGGGGGAGTCCAGTACAATTTTAAAGAGGCCAAGGATTGCTAAGAAAAATAAAGAGAAGCAACATTTTGTAAACATCTCTTTCGATCGTTTAATTGAAGCTTTTGCAGCTCCACCAATCTCTGATTCTAACATATTAGATTGTCTCTGGCTTTTAGGTTCTATTCCTGAAGGTGTTCCTAAATTTGTGGCCGACAGACGATTTCACGCACAGTGTGTGAAAAAACTTGCGGATTCAACTCGAACGAAAATATTCATGGCGCTAGAGCCTGAATTGCGTCTCGAATATTTGCGGGTTTTGGTCGATGAATGATATTTTTTGATTCATTGTATATGTATTTGTTGCAGTAATATGAACTTCTACTTATGTCGTTTTTTTTAAATGTTTGGAACTTCTAATCATATAATTTTATTTTTAATATGTTTGAACGTTCTACATATATAGTCCTTTATTTTTAAATGTACATGTTAGTGGTTGAAGCTTTATTCATAAGTTGCGTATTATATGATTGTTTTAAGGGAGACTATCACAGATGTTATCTGTGGCTGCTGATCTACCAAGTTTT
>NW_018244820.1:0-509 GCF_001263595.1 Phalaenopsis equestris | reverse complement strand
GAAATAAGAGAAATCTTAAATAATTCTAATCCTATTCATGATTAATTCTTATTGCAAGGTGAAAGATAAAGGAAATTACTCAGATCTTATGGGCACAACACAATAAAACATGATTTATATTAAAATTCATTTTCACAATAAAAGAAAAACTAAAAAAAATATAAAGTACTTATCTTAAACTTCTCCCCAAGCAAATCCTCTAAAGTTCCCTTGATGAATTCTTCAACTCTCCCTACAATTCACTCCAAGAGACACACAAAACAAAGATTCTCACTAAAAGCTTAACAAAAGTCTCCACACACACACACACAAAAAAAAGAACTCACGCCACCCTCTCAAAAACTCTCCTCCATTTTCATCTTCTCACTCCCTTTATGATAACTCATGAAATCCCTAAGATTCACTTCTGATATCTTTTAAAAATCTGTCCAAAGTCAATGCATATTGAAGAAAACTGATTGTGGTGCCTAGCTACTCAACTGTGGCACCTAGATGCCACCCTTCTAAAA
>NW_018244819.1:29670-33696 GCF_001263595.1 Phalaenopsis equestris | reverse complement strand
TCATCGTCGAAAAAGAAAAAGGTATGGATACCCAAAGTCGCCGCATTGATACAGTCCAGTGAGCCTGCGGGACAACAAATGAAACCAGTGTCTGAAATATCTGACATCGTTGCGATAATAGCCAGCGAGATGGAAGAACAAGTAGAGGATGTTCATCAGGGTCCTCCGGATCTTAAGGCCATCAAGGAATCGATAATTGAGGAAAAAGTTGAGAAACTCAGGATTGAGATTTGATATGATGTTATCCAAAGGATCGCTGCTGCATTACTGTCACTTCATGGACACGGTGAGGAGAGAAATAAGTTCACTCCTATGACTCGAGTTAGTGTAGTTTTCAGAAGGCTTGCTACCAAAGAAGGATGTTCAATTAGCGAGTTACTTAAACGAGTGGGAGATGCAATTTCTCCTCACATGAAGAAGGAAATTTTGAAGGGTGTCAAATCCGCCAGACAGTCCCACAAGACAGCTGGAGTGCCACCTACTCGCATCCCCGTTTAGTTCCATTTAGGGAACAAAATTAATACTGCAGTGATTACTACTGATTATATTGCCACCAGGACCGCAGGTCGTCGACTGATTAAGTCGAGACTGGGTCCGAAGATCTTACCCATCACCTGTTATGAAGATATTTCTACAATCCCAAAGGCAAAGACGAGACTCTTACCTGGCACTGTAGCCGGTCTACACCACGAGGAGCATACTTTCCCTCGACATACCAATGTTTCTACTAAGACGCTCCATCTTGAGACATCATCGTCGAAAAAGAAAAAGGTATGGATCCCCAAAGTCGCCGCATTGATACAGTCCAGTGAGCCTGCGGGACAACAAATGAAACCAGTGTCTGAAATATCTGACATCGTTGCGATAATAGCCAGCGAGATGGAAGAACAAGTAGAGGATGTTCATCAGGGTCCTCCGGATCTTAAGGCCATCAAGGAATCGATAATTGAGGAAAAAGTTGAGAAACTCAGGATTGAGATTTCTGAGTTGGCTCAAGAACATGGAGTTTCCGTTGATAGCAAAAATGAGGATTTTGATTACAATGATTACTTGGAGAAAAATTTCATGGATGTCCATGTGATCGAAACCAGAGCCACCACATCTGCGCGCGAGGCTCAACCTCAGATCGAAGAGAACGCCGTAGATGAGCTGCGTAGGGTTATTCTCCTAAGGGATGAGCAGGTTAGTCTACTGGAGAAAAAAATAGAAGAGATGACTACAACTATGATGGCCATGGCCACCATTCAGGGGCAATGACAAGCACCGCAGTTGACTTCTCCAGAGATTAATCAGCCAGAAATCATACACATTATAGATGAAAGAAGAGATGCTAGTTCAGCAAACTAAGATGAGCAACCGAAGAAAGATCTCCATCAAGTGCCATGCCAGAAAAGGAGTTCAAGCAACTGGTTGAACAAGTGCGGGACACCTTAGCCCAATCCAAGGGCGGTGCATCAATTTTGAAGGGTAGACCTTACCCGGAGGAGTTCGATGTTGTACCTTTCCCCAAGGGTTTTGTGGCCCCAAATTTCAAGATATTCGACGGGACTGGAAATCCCAAACAACATATAGCGCATTTCCGAGCCAGTTATGGCAACACAAGAAATAATGAAGCTCTACTCTGCCAGCAGTTCGTCAGCAGCTTGTCTGGAATTGCTTTCGATTGGTATAAATCATACACATTATAGATGAAAGAAGAGATGCTAGTTCAGCAAACTAAGATGAGCAACCGAAGAAAGATCTCCATCAAGTGCCATGCCAGAAAAGGAGTTCAAGCAACTGGTTGAACAAGTGCGGGACACCTTAGCCCAATCCAAGGGCGGTGCATCAATTTTGAAGGGTAGACCTTACCCGGAGGAGTTCGATGTTGTACCTTTCCCCAAGGGTTTTGTGGCCCCAAATTTCAAGATATTCGACGGGACTGGAAATCCCAAACAACATATAGCGCATTTCCGAGCCAGTTAAACACGAGAAATAACGAAGCACTCCCCTGCCAATAGTTTGTCAGCAGCTTGTAAGGGATTATTTTCGACTGGTACGCTAACTTGCCAAACGGGTCAGTTAAAACATTTTCTGAATTAAAATAGTTATTTGTGAAAAGATTTGCCTATAAATATTATAATGAAGAAGAATGTCTATTGGAGAGCTCATGATGGAAAAATAAAAGTTGAACGAGACTTTGGTGGATTACATTTTGTGATGGAGAAACCTTAGCATGAAGTGTGAACCTCAGCTACAGGAATACCATGCAATTGAGATTTTACTCAAAAACATTCATGGCCAAGTAGCTTTCATGCTCAAGGGACTCATCATGAAATCCTTTTGAGAAGCTACTCAGCAAGGGTAGCAGTCTTCAAGAAGAAATCAAACATATGGATTCACATGAGAAGTCCAAGGCAAATGGAGTGTTTGAAAAGAAGTCGAGAACAGTAGCAAATTCCGACAAGAAAAACAACCAATGAAGATATATGCAGAAACAATCCTCTCAGAAACAGAATAATCAATCCAACCAGCGGCCGCCTCAAGAAGGAGCACCTCGAACTGGGGATAAAAGATATCCCTGTTGGAGCGGCAGAAAGTTGTGTATTCCTTCATAGATGAAGCTATACCTAAAATATTCAGGATTTTGATGAAGAAGCCATAATTCAAACTACCAGATCCAAAGAAGCCCAAAGAGGTGGATAGGAAGAACGAACCGAATTATTGCCCATACCACCGGTTGCTTGGGCACACTATAGAAAAATGCTTCATCTTCAAAGACTGGCTTGAGAAGAACCTTAAAGAAGAGAACACAACAATTCTGAAGGAGTATTTGAAAGAACCTGAAAAAGTTTCCATAAACATGATTTCAGCTGAGTCATTCTCCCCAATCGATCTGTTTACTGGAACATATGGATGGAGTACAAACTGGGATGAACTCAAGAGGGTCCTTAATCACATAAAGGATTCATCAAAACAAGCTTCAATCAATATCGAAGAAGAATGGAATGAGGTCTAGAGCAGATCATCAAAGAAGATACTGAACAAGATCCAGTCTGCATCAAAACAAGCCTCTATTCAAAGTCTGCAACATACCAAGTCCGAGATGAAGATTTTGCCAGAAGATCCGTCATTGTCAATAAAAAAGAACAAGAAGAAGAAAAGTGTCACTGCAAAGATTGATAGCACGGGGGGGTAGGATACGGGCTGCCTCTACTAGATTGGTTGTCTCGGATTCAGGGAAGAAAATCCTCGAACCCTTGACTTTGTATGATTATCTTTTTGTCCCTCCGAGGTCTTATGAATATAGTAATTGTGATTTCGGCTACGTTTTAACTATTTCTGGTGATAACGTAACTGATTATGACCGATCTAGCTTCAATCTTGATCCCCAAAATGATGCTCAAATCGTACTTGAGTCTATGAACTCGTTGTCAAGTCCAAAAAAAACATCAATGACACCGCTTACGACAGCACCGGAAGCGAGGAGCCAATTCTCGAGCATCATGGTACACCGCTTGCCATCATCTTAGAATTCTTAGAATTTTCCGACGAAGAGGAAAAGACACCGGAAGATTCAACAATATATCTCAAGAAGAAAAAATTATAGAAGTTAACTTAAAGAGCGGAAAAGTGTTACAATGTTACCTCCAAGAATAGCTCCAACAGATAAAGGAAAACAAATCATAATTCAAGAAGAGATACCCCCACCTCCACTAGTGGAAGAACAACATGATCAGAACACATAATCAAGAGAAAATTGGAGGATCATACCAAGTTGATTACGCTCACTCATCTTCGGAAGTTGTAGGCCAGATTAAGCATCTACGATGTTCTGATCCTGTCAAAGGAGATGAGAGTCTCTGGTCATGACTTTGCTTGACCCAGAAATTTGCTTACCTCAGTTTGCCAGCACATCCTCAGATGAAGTTTGCTCGTTGAAAGAACAGCCTGGGGTAACATTCACAGATGAAGACATGCTGCTCGGTACCGCCAACCATAACCATCCACTCTACATCTCTGCCAACATCCGCAGATTTGTGTTAT
>NW_018244819.1:22850-29219 GCF_001263595.1 Phalaenopsis equestris | reverse complement strand
AGGAGGCCATTCAACTCTGCTTCAGCAATCTTCCACCACTCCTTTACAACGAGATGGTGAAAGGCCTTTTAGTTCGCGCACCCAAGGTCGAGGTCGGGGACGTGGACGAGGAAGGATCAATTTAATTGTTGAATGGACTAGGCTAACTATCATTAGTGATGAGACAATTCTGAAGACGAGATAATGATGACAAGATGGAAGAGACCTCAGGACGAGATATCCCTAGAAGATACAAAAAAGAATGAATATGAAACAATGTATGATCGGATAAACCACTATGTGAATGCTATGACCCTTACTCTGATTCTCCCTCAAAAGGTCGAGATTTTAGAGGTCAAGGAAGTCTGTAGTGTTGGTTCAAAGCAAATCAAATTTTATCATGCTTCTACCTCTACTGATCCTAAAAATCTTGTAAATTTAGACGATGATCCTAATGAATTAATGGAATTGCCTTTTTAGTTACTTCTCGCCTTGTGTTCAAAAGTTAATTTAACAAGGACACTTACCAAAACAAATGCCAAAAGGTAAATTTCAACTTTTTGAAAAATTACAGAATGGTAAAAGTTGAACTCCAAGTTCAAAAGAGGGTCTCGGATTTGGTACAATCGGACCAGTCGATGATTCTGAATTTTTCTTGGTTGTTATTGGTGAATCAGAAGAGGATTGCCTCGATATAAAGGATGACTCTATTGATCAACCGATAGAAGATGCTCCGTTAGAATTTGAGAAGGAAATTAAATCTATTGATGAATTGAAAGAGATTAACCTCGGGACTGAAGAACGACCCCGACCAACATTTTTAAGTTCTCTACTTAATGATGAAGAATCTGCAAAATTGATCAAACTATTAACAGAATTTAAATATTGCTTCGCATGGAGCTACGGTGAAATGTCAGGACTGGCAGAGGTTGAAGTCCATAAACTTGGGGTGGACAAGAATATAACCCCAGTAAAACAAGCTCCCAGGAGAATGCTCCTTGAAACAGAACAACAGGTCATCACCGAGGTGAAGAAATTAATAGATGCCAACTTTGTTAAAGAAGAACAATACCCCATGTGGTTAGCTAACATCGTACCTGTTAAGAAGAAAAATGGACAGATCCGCATTTGTGTCAATTTCAGAGATTTGAACAAGGCCTGTCCAAAAGACCAGTTTCCACTACCTATACCGGAGATGATTGTGGATATCGCTTCAACACATGAAATTTTCTCCTTCATGGACGGATTGTCGGGACACAACCAAATTAAGATGGCTCTCGAGGATGCAACACTTACAGCCTTCAGAACACCGATTGAAATTTTCTGCTACACAGTGATGTCGTTCGACCTAAAGAACATGCAATGACGAAGATTTTTGACGGCCTCATTCACAACCAAGTAGAATGCTACGTGGATGATTTGTTCATCAAAAATAAACGGAAAATAGACCATTTGTATGATTTAAGGATTGTGTTTGAATGATTACGACGATATGACCTCAAAATGAATCCCTTAAAGTGAGCCTTTGGCGTTACCTCCGGGAAATTTCTAGGATTCGTTATCCGTCATCGGGGAATCGAGATTGACCCGGATAAGATTAAAGCTACCTTGGAAATGCCTCCACATAAAACCTTAAGACAACTACGTTCCATCGAGGGGAAGTTGGCATATCTGAGATGCTTTATTTCTAATCTCTCAGGTAGGTGTCAGCCTTTCTCAACATTAATTAAAAAGGACGCCAAATTTATTTGGGAAGAGAAATGTCAGTGGGCTTTCGAGGATGTTAAGCAATATTTAATGAAACCTCTTGTCTTGGCAGCCCCTATCCCAGGGAAACCGTTGATACTTTACACCGTGGCTTTAAATGACTCTCTTGGAGCACTCTTAGCCCATGTCAATGATGAGGGTAAAGAAAATGTGCTCTAAACACCGTAGCCACATCTGGTTGAACGATCTTCTTTAACTATATTTTGCCTTCGCTTGCTTTGAAACTTTGAAACTTTGATTGTTTTAGGGTTATCTATGTGGCCAAATGTCTATGACCGGGTTCAAATTTTGTAATTAACCTCCACATAATGAAAAATTTGAGAAATAAACTTTAAACTTCAAATTTTCTTCTTTCCACTTTTAAGTATAATATTCCACTAATTTAAACAAAATAAATACATAAAATAAACAATTGATTGCACCAAAACAAACTAAAATTTACTTTAATGAATACTTTTTTTTGTTCTTGTTCATGTCAAGTTTCGGCCCACTGAAGTTTTTTCTGTTGTCTACAGAAAAATATTAGGACAGAGACTGATCCATACTTTTCAGGATGGCATGAACCTCCCATTAAATTAGGAGATGGCGCCGCGGGGCGGTACCATAGACTTCAACGTGTATTTCAACCAGGTTGACATGGACTACGATGGTCCTCTAATGGACGTAGTCAGCTGCAAAGAGAAAGAATGATTGCCTTCGCCCCAGCCAATTCCCCTCCATGGTAGCTACACCTGCTGGAGGCTTAATAGCCGCTAATAACAAAAGAATACCAAGTACTCCGCTTCGCAGAACGCAGTGCAGGAACACCAGCCGCAAGAAGCAGAGAGCTTTTCTACAAAAAGAACGCAAACGTCAAAGAGAGACGAACAACTTGCTCACTTCTATTTCTAAGGGGCATATTTATTAGCCAGACCTGAAAGAAACTTCTGCTAGCTTACCCACCACAGCTGAAGAACTAGGGTTTGTGACAGAGTCAAACACACTTTCAGTTTCAGATGTTTTGTGCAAGGGTTGCCCGACGTGCAACGTTGAAATACTGGCCAGGACATCAGCTACGGGCGCTTTTGTAAAATGCCCGGATTGCAATGTTCTGCATCTACAAAGTTTCAGTACATTGGAAGGGTATACTTCAAGCACCAACGAGTCTTAGACTTCGGATTTCATGATGGATGAACCATATGTCCCACTGGGGACGGATTAATATGTACCGTGGAGCCCTGGGTCATACATCCCACTAGAGGCTGAACCTCACATTCCAAATCAACAAGCACCAGTTTGGGTTTCTGCCGATGCTCAAAAGAAGGAACGCCAACGACAGTTGCCAACCCCTGGTATGGTAAAATACTACAAGATAAGTAAAGTAAATAAAAGAGAATTCGAGTTTTATGAAGAAGTTCAGGGAAATTTTGTCAACATATTGTAAGGCCTGGAGTTGTACACCAGGGTTTTCTCTGAGACTGATGAAAGAAGCATTCGGGACTGTATCTTCGATTTAAGAGATAAAGGTCGAGCAGGCCTTCTCATGGAAAGGACATATTCTGAGCCAAAGAAATGAATGAGAGGGAAGGGAAGAATCACCATCCAGTGTTGCTGTTGTTATAACTTCACAAATGACAGACAGGGGAATCCACCTAGGATCCTCAGACATAATCAAGTAGATCCTCTACCGTTAATTATAAAGAGGATGATCAAAAGAATGGTCAAATGGAATATTCTACCTGCTACCTGTATTCCCAACAATTGGATTATCAATATCTATGAAGAGGGTGATTGCATTCCCCCACACATTGATCATCATGATTTTGTGAGGCCTTTCTGCACGGTCTCATTTCTGAGCAAAAGCAATATTCTATTTGGGAAGGAAATCGATATCGTCGGCCCTGGTGAATTGTTCAGCACTTATTCTTAAAGGCAACGGTGCAGACGTTGTTAAACATTGCATTCCAGGAGTACGACATCGTAGGGTGTCTGTGACTTTCCGCAGGATGGATGACAGTAAACTGCCATATGGATTCCAGCATGACCCAGAATTAGAGGAGTTACTTCCATAAGAGCTGTGAGAAGGTTGTACCTCTAAGTACATGTGAAGGGAACTCTTATCCTGGAGCATGACTTAGAAGGTCTGCTTCATTAGGAGTTCAACATACCTAGTACAGAGGGTTCACTTTCTTACTTTTAACAACATGACAAGTATCTGATGTATTCAGTTTACAATGTATTAATATCATGAGATGTTCTCGATGTATTTCGACATGGACTACATAATGTACCTTTTTGAGGCGTTAGTCTATGTTCGATTTATGACATCTTTATTAGAGAAAATTAATGGAAATTTATCTCAAATTATGCTTTTCTGTCAGTTTCCTTTTTGTGTGAGGGATGAAAACCATGAACCACGCGTTGGTTCAAAATTTCAATGAAGAAACCAAATTTTTAACAATAAATAAAATATAAATAAAAATAAAAAATAAAAAATAAAAGTGAGGAAATAATCTAAGGGACAGTTATGTAAAAAAATAATCACCAATAAATAAACAACAAAACAAATTTCTTTTGAAAATCAACTAATTAAAATTAAAACTTTAAAGACATATTTTGAAAAATTAAATGTGATAAAAATATGTTGAGTGGATTCTCTCATTCTCAGTTTCTTACACTTTGTGTGTGCAGTACAACCATCTTTATCTGCATTAACTCTCTTCACATCCCCACAGAATTTTGCATTCTGCACAAAACCCCACAAAGCTCTACAAATCTTCTTCAACAAAATCAACCTCTCTACATGATACACTTCTGCAAATTCAACACCATAAGCTCTTTGTAAATTTCAATTCCTGTATCTTCGAATCAGTACCTAAATTCTGATTCTCATCTTTTAAGGTCTATACCTAAATTTTGACCCTCTTCTCGGGATTGGTACCTAAATTTCAATTCTTACATCTTTGAATCAGTACCTAAATCCTAATTCTCAGATTTCGAGGTCGACACCTAAATTTCGACTCTCTTCTGGGATTGATACTTAAATTTCAATTCTTATATCTTCGAATCAGTACCTAAATTATGATTCTCATCTTTCAAGGTCGATACCTAAATTTCGACTCTCTTCTCGGAATTGATACCTAAATTTCAATTCTTACATCTTCAAATCAGTACCTAAATTTTGATTCTCATCTTTCGAGGTCGATACCTAAATTTTGACTCTCTTCTTGAGTTTGATACCTAAATTTCAAATCTCTTTTTTGAATCAGTACCTAAATTCTGATTCTCATCTTTCGAGGTCGAAACCTAAATTTTGACTCTCTTCTTGGGATTGATACATAAATTTCAATTCTTACATCTTCGAATCAGTACCTAAATTCTAATTCTCATTTTTTGAGGTCGATATCTAAATTTTGACTCTCTTCTCAGAATTAATACCTAAATTTCAATTCTTACATCTTCGAATCAGTATCTAAAATTTGATTCTCATCTTTCGAGGTCAATACCTAAATTTTGACTCTCTTCTCGGGATTGATACCTAAATTTCAAATCTCATTTTTTGAATCAGTACCTAAATTTTGATTCTCATCTTTCGAGGTCGATACCTAACTTTTGACTATCTTCTCGAGATTGATACCTAAATTTTAATCAGTACCTAAATTCTGATTCTCATCTTTCGAGGTCGATACCTAAATTTCAATTCTCTTCTTGAGTTTGACACCTAAATTTCAAATCTCATTACATTTCAAATCTCATTTTTGAGTCAGTACCTAAATTATGATTCTCATCTTTCGAGGTCGATACCTAAATTTCGACCCTCTTCTCGGGATTGATACCTAAAATTCAATTCTTACATCTTCAAATTAGTACCTAAATTCTGATTCTCATCTTTCGAGGTCGACACTTAAATTTTGACTCTCTTCTCGGAATTGATACATAAATTTCAATTCTTACATCTTCAAATCAGTACCTAAATTCTGATTCTCATCTTTCAAGGTCGATACCAAAATTTTGACTCTCTTTTTGAGTTTGATACCTAAATTTCAAATCTCATTTTTGAATCAGTATCTAAATTCTGATTCTCATCTTTTGAGGTCTATACCTAAATTTTGACTCTCTTCTCGAGATTGATACCTAAATTTCAATAAGTACCTAAATTCTAATTCTCATATTTTGAGGTCGGTGCCTAAATTCCGACTCTTCTTTTCATTTTGGAATTTATACTTAAATTTCAATTTCCCCATCGGGGTCAGCACTTGCATACTGATTCCCTTCCTTTATGAATACCTAAAATTTCATAACGCAAAATTCACTCTCTTATCCCCAACGAGAGTCCCTACTCCTTAATCTCAATCATACTATCATCTGCTAATATCCCAAGCAGAAATAAATCACACACACAACTCTACACATACTTCCAGGTATGTTGACTTAGGAGTTTGTATTGGTTTTTATTGATCTCGTCGGTCAAAGCTAATACGCGCAGTGCGCTTGCCCAGAACACCACACCTATTTGAGGTCCATTTGTTGACCTCACTTTTGGATGAGGTTTAGTTTTTCCTCTTTAGTAGCCTAAGGTCTAGCCATAGGACTTTCCTATTAACTATTCTTAGAAAACTAGACATGGAATCCTCACCATTAGAA
>NW_018244819.1:19589-21221 GCF_001263595.1 Phalaenopsis equestris | reverse complement strand
TTTATAAAAACTCACTTCCACGGCCATGGGAGGGGTGCTAAAAATTTTCTCAGAGAGAGCTTCCTAAATCACTCACAGACCTTCCTTGAGACCTCCACAGCCCATTCCAATCACTCCACTGCCTTGATTCCCCCTGTCTAACTCTAATTTTGAGCTTGAAAATTAGGGTAGAAACAGGACATCCCTAGAAAATCCACTAAACTTCAATTGCTTGTGCCCACACCTTCACAATAGTAAGAGAAAACAAAGCCCCATCAGACTACCCTCTTAAATAGCCTCCACCATAGCTATAGACCAACATCTGAAATCGAGCTTGGTCGAATTCATACCTAGACCTTACACCGGCTTAAACCCTAGCCTCCTTGGACCCCAACGAATGTGCCAAGAACCTCTGTTTGAAGCTTCACTTCTCAGAGCAAAGGTATAAAACTTCTCCTCCTCCCGAGCCTATTTTGATTCTTCATTTGCTTAGGCTTGATTTCATGATGCATTTACCATATGGATGTATTCGTCTGACTTAGAAGAGCATTTTAAAAAAAAAAATCTCACTCAAATTGGTTGAGAAATGAGAGAGATCTTAAGCCTTAAAGGTGGACTGTTCTCGGCCTAATCTATCGGGGACGATGACCACGCGTCGTCCGATCGCGCGTGTATTGAATGGACGGCCAAGATGAAACCGGACAATGCTTATTTACACAAACAGCGAGACGCGTGGCTGCTAGCGTGGACGGCAACGTCAAATAGGAGCGCGCCGCGTGGAGTTTCGGAGCAGCTGTAGAATGATAAGGCGCCACATGGATAAGTAGAAAATAGGGCTTTTTTATTTATTTAAACTCCCTTAACTTCAAAAATCTATAACTTTGTTTAGAAAAATCATAAAAATAAAATAAAAATATCCTCTTGCTCAGTGAATAGAGGAGAACAATGTGGAATAAACTTCAAGTCCATTTAATGCATATTTTATTTTTAATTAATTAAACACTATTTTGAATCATTTGATTCTCCATGCAAATTGACACATCACCTTGGCTTGAAATTTTGACATGTTGTAGCCTCTGTTAAGGAAAACATTTTCTGTTTTTTTCAAAGTCAAAGAAGGCTCCTAGACAGAGATCCATATTTGTTAAAATTTTGCATATTATTTCTTTAAAATAATCATGGAAATTAGCTTATTGATTAGAAAATTCCAAGAAAATTTTGGAAGGTCCAACATGACTAGAGAAGCTTTTGGAAATAATTTCATGGTCAAGTTAGGAATTTTCTTAGAACAATTCTATTTTTGCATGAAAATAATTATATAAATAAATTAAATTTTGAAAAATCACATTTTCTTTTCTGATGTCTTAATTGACACATGAATGAGGTAGGATAAAATTTGAAATTCACTTGAATTGAATTTGACAAATTATGAAGTGATAGAGCCTTGGGGGCAAATGTGTAATTTTGGAAAATTAGCCTTAATTAACATTTAGGCTTAATTTAAGAAGGGAAATGGGTAGCCTCTGATCTTAAACAATTTATTTGATGTTTGAAACACAATGGGTTAATTGGTAGAAACCAATCTCACTTTCTTAATTGAAAAAGATAAGTTAATAAATTTCTAAATTATTAAAATTTGGAAGTTTATTAAAA
>NW_018244819.1:18143-18602 GCF_001263595.1 Phalaenopsis equestris | reverse complement strand
ACCGGTGTCGCTCTAATCAACTTTAATATGCCCCTATAAAATTTAAAGAACTTCAATCATAGGGCCACCTGATTTGACATTATAACTTGACACACTAGAAAACTCAAACTCGTTGCGGTAAGGAGCTTGGAGCTAGCATGGTGGGCAGCAAGGTCATCTTCAACAGCAAAACATATCTTCCCCAGCTAAACCAATCTTTCTTCCTTAGAATTAAACAACAAAGCCATATGACTTCGAAGTTGCTTGCTTATCTTTAGGCCTTTGTATAACCCTGCTGTACAATATAAACCCTAACTCCTCTTAGGACTCCGAGGTTATTGTTTGTCACGGCTTAAATCCTCACATCTTCCAGGCTATTTATGTGATAGTTTCACACGAATATAAGCCCTAACTAATAAAATTGGCAGGAAGAAACACTTAAATATTTCTCCTCAAAACTGAAGCCAAATATTAGGATAG